>NW_027280578.1:0-79406 GCF_046629955.1 Centroberyx affinis
CACACTTCTCCTCAACACCCAACACACTTCTCGTCAACAGCTCTAAATGTAACAAAGGTAGCAATAACTAATGATGGGTGGAAAAGTATCACACACAGTACCACTCCATTACAACAGTGGATTAGAGTATCGATAAGTATAAGTATCAGTACTGATAAGCAGTATTGATAATGCTATTGGTATCAATAAAATCCTAACAATAGCCAACCCTAGTTCTTCACAGCAACAAACCCTACTAGGGAACCAATCTCCTTACATGCCATTATTTGGGACAGGGACAAAGAGGGAAGAGTTTCAGAGTGACACCCCAATCCTCTCTCCTCATTCCTCTTCTCTCTGTCAGATGGGACTCCATTATTCATGAAGGCTCTTCCCAAAGCTTAACAGTATGCCAACTTCTGTCCAATTTGCATATAGTCAACGGGATTGGATTGATGTGTGTGTGTGTGAGGGTCGGTGTTTGTGAGTGTGTGTCTTTGAGCCCCATGACGTGTGTTAAAATACAAGCCTGATGACAATTGCAATCAACTCGAAAATGTCAGAAGGGAAAAGGAAGCAGGAATTGCAATGAGTTCCACGCTTTCGTTATTTAGAAAGACGTTTTCTTTGACCTAACTTTACACCGTGTATGTGCAAGTGTGTGTGTGTGTGTGTGCCTGGTAATCTTCTGTGCCTGTGTAAGGTAAATCAAAAGGTAAATATCAATAGAAAAAAGCGAAAAAATGACAAAGGGAACAGTCTGGATTTTCTGAACAACATAATTTGCCAAAGATTAGCATGACAATGGAGCATTCAGAGAGCATGATGGGAGCAGTCTTAATTTAGGGGAACTATGCTGTAGGCGGGCTCACCTACTACTGCTACAATTACCCTCCCCATTTGAATCACTTTGTTTATCTCTGGCACCTGAGAATGGAGGGGGGAAACCAATCTCCACATCCCAGCATCTGGGACCGGGAGAGAAGGAGGAGAAGGAAGTCACTGGCTCGAGTTCTACTTGACATTTCAATTTGATTTTTGAGATCTAATCATGCAGATTGAATTTTATGACATTGCAGGGCAGGAGGGTGGTTTAGTGGTTAGAGAGTCTTTCAACCAAAGGGCCCCACTTTGGCAAAGCTTAAGTGTCTTTCTCACAGTGTTATACATCATCAATATGTGATGTTCAGTGTATTCCAGGAGTTATTTTGTGATGAAGTGTTGTAATGTACTTTTTGGTGAACCCACTTTCGACAACCCCCAGATAACTTGTTGCATTCAGCTGTAGGTTTTATGTGTAGGTGGAGACAGCAATAATGATAGTGATGGTGTAGTAACAGCAAGAAAGCGCTAGTTTTCCAGTTTGGAAAAAGTGCAAGTCATGCCCCTTTCTCAAAACCCAACATGTCTTGTTGCTACATTGCATTCTAGTCTATTGAGGCTACTGTGGGTGGAGAAATTGCTCTCTCTGCCTCTTCTATAATGGATTTCTCCCTGTATGATTGTTGAGCATGAGTGCAAAATGGCGGCTTTAGAAAGAAGTCCTCGCTCTTTGATTCTGAGGGACTGACTCCAAAAATCTGACGTTTACTGTTAATGTTTTAGATTGCTGAACATTTTTCTGGCATCAAACTCCATTGCCGCTGCGCTGTAAATATCTCAACATGTCTTCGACGTGACCACTTGATCCACAGGGATAAGAGAAATACACCACCAAACAGCAAAATGGGCCCAGAAATGCAAGATACATCGCCAATAGCTGTTTTTTTTAACAGTGTTAAAGTGTGTTAGGGTGGATTTTTCCTTTAAGCCAGACCCTGAATCCCTGCCAGCACCAGCGGTGTAGCTGACCCTGACCTCTGAGGGAGGGCTGAAGGGATCAGGGGAGTCTAGCAAAAAGACAATTTCCTTCCTTATATAAATCTGTCTGCTTTCCTTTTTTCCCCCAATCTTCCTCTCCATCTCTTCACATATACAGGCTGAGGTCGGATCAGACCGTGCAGAATGCCGAACACAATGCGGCCTTGACCACTTCCAGCGTCTGTTGCTGAAGATATGACAGCAACGCAGCGCCTGTGCATCCGGACCTCTCTCTTAATAAATCCTGGCGCGATGGGATGATACGGTTTGCCTCCGTGGTTTGTCCCAATCCTCGTCTTTCTGTCACACGGCGCTGCATTATTCATGAAGGCTCTTCCCAAGGTTTAACAGACAGCAGCAAACAAAGTGAGAGCGACGAGCGGGCGCGGCATCGCATCGGACGGGCCTCCCTCGTCCCCCCCCCCCCCCCCCCCTCCTCTTCCTCCCCTCCTCCCTTCTTGTTTCTGTCTAGCTGCTCTCTGTCTTGTTTTTTTCTTTTTTGTTTTGTTTTGTTTTCTCTTGTTTGCTCTCTGGTGTCTGTCTGTTCCTTGTGTCGCTTCCTCATCCGCTCTCTTTCCCCCCATTGTGTTATCTTTGCATTTTGAACTCTGTCTCTCCCCCCCTCTTCCCCCCTTTGCCTTCCCATACTGTTTGAGAGGCTTATATTTAGCAGCATTAGAGTGGAGCTCTCCAGGGTGACGGCATTTAGCATGATGCCTCTGACCCACATAAAAAAGGTGGCAAAATAAAACCTCTGCATTCAAAACTTCATTCATTCAGTGCATCTTATCCGCTTGATAGTGCTTGTGTGTGTGTGTGTGTGTGTGCAGCTGCCTCAACAGACTCACACTGTGCCACATGTATCTTAAGCCTACAATTACCATTTGATCCTGTGATTGGTCACAACTTAAGCGCTTACTGTATTGGCTCATGGGTGGTGTGCAGTGTGCAATCAGAGTACACATACACTCTTCCTTACACAATACACACACACACACACACACACATACACACAATTAGCTCTTGGTGAAGCTGAAATGGTATAAGTAGTGCTTTAGCCTGCTCTTTCAGCTAGCGTGCCTCTGGTAATTGGCATGAGTGCTGAGATCTCACCTGCACTGTGTAGTGTGTGTGTGTGTGTGTGTGTGTGTGTGGGTGTGAGTGAGTGAGAGAGAGTCTAACTAGTGAGAGAGAGAGTCTAACTAGTGTTGAGAGTTCATCAGCATTGTTTGTGTGTGTGTGTGCGTGTGTGTGTGTGTGTGTGTGTGTGTGTCTGACTCGTGCTCAGATCTGAGTACGAGTCAGATTGGCTCTAGGCGATCTCTATGACTCCTCAACTGTAGCTAATTCCATTCACACTGTTGAGAGCACACACACGCACGCATGCCCGCGCACACACACACACACACACACACACACACACACACACACATACTTGCACGATTATGCATGCACAAGCAGACACACACACACACACGCTCACGCAACCACATACACCCACTCCCACATGCGCACACAGCATCACATTTCAGTGTTAGTGGAGGAAGAGGATGTGCGCTGTCATCCACCCACACACTCACCTTCACTGGTGTACTGGAACTTACAGCGTTTTTGCCAAGTACCACACAACTACCACACAACTCACTCTCTCTTCCTCCTCTCTCGCCTACTGTCTCTGTGTCTCCCCCACACACACACACACACACACACACACACACACACACACACACACACACACACATAGCATTCTGCTCCAAGTCTAATGTAGTTAGCACATCAATACGCTGGTCAACCATACTGTGTTTTGGTCTAGTCTTATGGCTCCAGTTACTCATGATGGCCCTGAGAGGTCACTGCTGTTCTGCAACACTCAGTCCAACACTGTTAGTTTCAAACACTCCCAGTCTAATGTGCTGTGTGTGTGTGTGTGTGTGTGTGTGTGTGTGCAGTATGTGTGTTGGAGTGTAGTTGCATTTGAGCCTATGTGTTTGTGTATGTGTGTGATTGTGTGCTTGTGTGTGTGTGCGTGCATGCGTGCGTGTGCGTGTGTGTGTGTGTGTGTCCTGTAATATGTGGCCTGGAGAGAGTCATGTCGTAATGCCACTTAACTGTAGGACATCAAAGAGACAAGCCCTGGGGGACAAGACAGAGAGTCAGACAGACAGAGCTTTGATGAGGATGTGAGGCTGTGTTTCATTATTAATATGCTAGCCCACTGACAAGGAAGTGCAGCCACTGCAACGGAATTCAATAAATTTTAGACTAATAACAAGCCTCGGCCATTATAATATTCATTCAAAATAAAAATAGCGCGCGCGTGGCCTACATAATGCAATTCAATTTGAATGCTTACTGTACAGCTTATGTTCCATAATGCATTTTCTAGTCTCAAGAACAGCAGGCTAAAAAAAAAAAAATACTAAAAAGAATGCAGCTGAATATTGATGCTTAATTTCAATATGCATGCTGTCAAGAATTTGTGACCTACAAACTGCAATGCTGTATAGATGTTTAATTATTCAGCATGTTTCAATATGCATTTTTAAGTCCTCTAACAAGAATGTGTGGTGAAAATAATGAATCTGAGCCTCATCTTTTCCATGGAATTGAACGGCTGATGTTTTATTCCATTTCAACAGCGTGCAGACTTTGAAATGAGGACCCGCACTCGGCACACTGTAGCTACCTCTGACTGCTCTATAGAGGACAAATATAGTGCCCGTTGCCATGGTTATGACAGCGAACGCATCCACACAAACAGAGTGAGAGAGAGACCACGAGGACGCACAGGATACACACCCACACACCTCTCTCCCTTGTTTCAATCCACAAACGCCACGTGTAGATGAGGAGCGAGTGTGTGTGTGTGTGTGTGTCACATGTTTTCTGGTCGTCCGTGCGTGTGTGTGTGTGCGTGTAGGTCCGGTTCGTCCCGGGCTTACCGTAACGGTGGGGATGGCGGTGACGAGGGAGTAGACCAGCACCGGGGGCGCCTTGCTGTCATCCTCCGGTCCCGGGTAGGGCTTGGAGAAGGCTTTGTCGAAACAGAAGAAGCCCTGGACGTGCACCGGGAACGTGTCCGTGTACTCAAAGTAGTACGCCAGCAGAACGGTCCCTGCCATGATGACCAGCTGGAAATAAAACATATTGGTTCCCGCTTTAGGATTGCATCCACAGGAGAGTGTAGGAGTGGAGAGGAGAGGAGAGAAGTGAAGAAAAAGGATGAAAAATTGTTCAAAAAGGAGAGGTTTTTCCTTTAGAGAGCACAATGATGGATGCTTCTGTAGTGTGTAAAATGAATCAAGTGTGCATGGAGAGAGAGTGAGGGGGAGAGGACGGGAGAGAGCGAGAGAGACGGAGAGAGAGAGAGAGAAAGAGAGAGAGAGAGAGGGAGGGAGATAGAGATGGAGAGTTACAGAAGGAGCGCAAGAGAGTGAGACAGCGAGAGTTGGAGAGAGAGAGAGGGAGAGGGAAAGAAAGACAGAGAGATCCCTTCAGCAGTGTCAGTGTGCAGAGTGGGAGGGGAGAGAAACAAATGGAGAGTGATCAAAGAAAATACGGCGGTACTGTATGGAGGAAGAGAAAATAAACTGAACAAGGAGGGGAGGAGGAGGGAGAGCTGAGAGGGGAGGAAGAGAGAGAGAGCAGAACAGACAGATGGGGCGAGCGAGCAGTGAGGAGGAGAGGAGGAACAAGACTGGAGAGAGCGGAGGGTAGGACAAGAAAGGAGTGTGTGTGTGTGTGTGTGTGTGTGTGTGGCATCTACTATTTGCTGAATCTATGCATGAGTTAGGTTGTGCTACACCACATACACCACTATGCTGCTATTTAAAATAGCAGCTACTGTACGTACTGTACTGCAAACCATGATGCATAAAATTTTACCTGCATATAAATTAGCAATTCATGAGGTGTGTGTGTGTGAGAGAGAGAGAGAGACAGAGAGAGAGAGAAAGAGAGAGAGAAAGAGAGAGAGCAAACATGATAAAAGAGCATTCTAAATATCTAAAAAACAGTTTATTCCTCCTGTTTATTAATTTATACTTCAATAAACAGCACATTACTTCACCCAGTTCTCCACAGAAAAAAAACATCCAAGTGCACAGTAAGCTTCTCAAAGTCTGTAATTGAAAACTGGAGTTTTGTGCAATATTCCTTTGGCCATGAGGGAAAAGCCTACATGAAAATGACAAGTTGAAAGTGGGTGTAAATTGAAACATAGCAAACCGATTAGTCTCAGCCTTTTTCTGCAGTCTAAATGTTTGCTAGCTGCGCTTCACTTGCATTGTGTTGGATGGACGAATTGATCAACACAGAAACATGAGTGTGTTACTGGCTGACTGAGCTGTGGCTCCTGGCTGAGGGGCGTGAGGCAGGGAGGAGGCAGCTGTGGGTGACTATTTATGATGTTCAATGTTCTTTTTCGTTAAAGGTGCTCGTTAATGGAGCATTTTAACATAATAAATCATAATTAAATATTATAAATGATGAATTACCCTAAAAAAATGAGGCCATTGCTCGGAAGATTGGCAGCCTCTACCAGCCTCCGCACATCATTTTACATTGTGTGCCACCCAGCCTGCATAGTCTTCTGAAATTTCACAATATCTTAAAATTCAACATGCTCTGTGCACAAAAAGTAGGAGAAATACATTTTCCCATCATGACAGGATTACATGAAGTATTTGTATTCATATTTGTATAAATCTGGAAGTGGGCAGGGCTTAAACCAGAAGTGGGTGTGGTTTAGACTTAAAAAAAATCTCCCAAATGCTTAGTTTTGTAACCCTTGTAATCACTGCCATCGCTATTGCTGAAACAATGGAACATTAAACTTTTGGTTTTACAATGATATCAATAATAATGAAGTATAAAAGCAGCAACCTAGATGTTATGTAACCATAAACATAGGCTTTTGCACAGCCATTAAAGACCGTAGTCATAAACAATTACAAAAAGGAGAATATATCCACCCTGACATTACTGTATGCTAGTAAGAAATACATGAACACTGGGAGGCACTAAACAGTCAGTTATAAGCACCTTCATTATGAACTACTTTATGCAATGAACTGTGCATCCTGCCCACCCTCCTGTGCCCCTACTCAAGTTGTATTTTGTGAAGAACGGTAGTGCGGAGCGATGGGGAGACACAACATCCTGCTGTACTGAATAGACTTAAAGGACAGACAGGGATTCAAACCAACTCCCCCTCGCAATTATAGGCATACCATGAAAACAGTTTTAGCTAGTTTTTCTTATTTAACCATGACCAAAGCCTTTCAAAACCAAATTGTTGTATAGTTGCCTAACCCTACATTGTTTTACTTGCCTAAACTTAACCGCTAGTTTACCTTTTTCACTGGACAAACAGGTGAAAATAGCATGTCCAATTCATGCTACTGCCACATAATACAATTTGTGATGGAGGAACATAATCTTCACGTAGTTTGTGTCCACAACACATTTCAGAGTTTGTGCTCATTTTATAATTTTTTTTGTAAAACTGTGTTGGATTTGGCAGGAAATCTGCTTCATTGCTTTACGGCACAAAATAGCAGGTTCTTCCAGCACAAATTGATCTAAAGCTCACAACAGCAGACGGTGGAATGAGTGAAAACCGATGCAAAAATCACTTCCAACGTGTTTATCCTTTTCAGTAAAGTGAGAGAAAACAAACACACATGGAGTGATACACGTAACACTTTTAAATGCAATTAAGACTGCTTTATTAGATAGTTCACAGTGGATAGTGACTATGAACATGGGAGAGAGAGGCTGACCTGATTCAAACTCTGCCAGACCTGCTACTCTGCACCTGTTTCCTCTTCCTCTTTTCCACAGAGTCGATGCAATTCCGTGGCAGAATCCAGGAATCCATCTGTAAATTCCCACTGCATTGAGGAGGCTTCGTCTATTATAATCCATTTGTGGGAGCCAGTAGTCTTTGGACTGTGGGTCCCTGGTGTGGAAAGCATTACGTGCTGGAGGAACGACATAATCACTTCCAACCCAAACGCCTTTAGGGCCTCGAGCGTCAACAGCAGAATCATGAGGGACGCACAAACACACACACACACACACACACATCCACACATGTAACACTCAAATATATCCTGATACACATGCTGGAAAACCATGTAAAATCCGCCAGCCTACAGTTTATTTATAGACCAAGTATAGCAAGCAGCTCATACCTCCATAGCTTTACATGTCGGTTTCAAGCTACATTCACTGTGTAGGGGTGTCGATGTGTGTGTGTGCGTGTGTGTGTGTGTGTGTGTGCCCGTGTGTGGGTGTAGGTCTCTACACGTGTGTGTGCATTCCCTTGTCTAAGCAGGAATTCCGACACACACACACACACACACACACACATACGCACTGCAAGCATTTCCTTCCATCATTCATCCCTCTCGTCTCAGAGCTACAGAAGGCTTGAGGGAGGGAGCGAGGGAAGGAGGGAGGGAGCGAGGGAGGTGTAAAGAGCGCGGGAGGGAGGGAGGGAGAGAGCGAGGGAGGTCTAAGAACACCATTAAAGTTTAAACAAACATTTGAAGAAGACTGTGGAAAAGCTCCCTGGGAGATTATGCGTGTCATTTTGCATCACTTCTGCTGTACACAAACATAAAAAAAAAAAAAAACGGCTGCACATATTGACTGTCAGTTGCAGCGCTCCAACAAGCAGATGTGCAGAATAATACATTAGAATACACGCGTTCCAGTCCAAAACACTTTATATTCATATTGGAAGAAGATTATCACATGAAGATTTTCATTAGATAGCTACTACATATTTATAGTACCATAATTTGTTGTAAAATTACAACCACAGTAGTAGCATCGCTGTAATAGAAGGTGTCATGTTTTTAATATGGTGGATTTTAGAATCAAACTGCGGGAATTTAAGGGGTGAAAGGGGATATTATACTTATACAGATACATACAATTTAGGAAATACAGCCTCCTTATTGATTATAGATTTGAGCAAACAAGATTCATGATTCAACATGTGAGGGGAAGCGACAACTTACCTGCCTGCCATCCCTCCTCCCAAACTTGAATAAATAAGCCACTGCCTGGAGCCACAATCAGTTTGTCTTGATACTCATGAATATTCATGAGGGTCAGCGCAACCTCAAGTTGATGCTTTCTAATTAGCGCCGAAGCACATCCTGCTCAAGTCACCTTGGAATATTCACTCGCATAAAAAAAAAAAAAAAAAGTGATTTCTGAAGCATCATGTACAGTATGAACCTACTGGCCCGGGGGGCTGTGACAACCTCCGGCTGCAGGCGGTGTCACGGAGGGTCACAGCAGGCCCGAGTCATTCTGTCACATTAGCCGTCTCCACACAGGAGTGTTGCCGGGGGTCATGAGGAACACGACAGCCACCTCAAGGCGCTTGTCATCATAGAAGTCACTGGAAGTATACTTTTCACAGACTTTTGATGCAGCCGGCACACTCCTGCGCCTCTCGATTCGAATAAATTACAACCCGAAGTGTGAATGAACCGTTCCAGCTCATAACCTGCGTCAATAGAACAAACTTTTTAAACTTCACTTCTAAAACTGATAGTAATCGCCGTGCTGTGGCTCAAGCTACTGAGTGAGAAGAAACTGTAAATGAGCTGATCGTTTTTTGGCTGAAATTTTCACCACTGATTGGGATACAATCAGTGCCAGGCTTACAGTAGTAATTACAATCAGCAGACCTCCCCAGGTAATGCTGATGCTGATCACACAAAGCTTCTGCTGGCTAAGATACTAGAAGTTGAATTCATCTCTTTAGGAAAACTGACTTTTTTTCAGCGACTTTCCTCTTGAAGACATGTAATCAGAGGTGATTATGCAAGTGATGATTCAGAGGAGAGGATTTCCAGGTACTTCTCCGACGAGCCATCAGTCTCTGTCTGTCACCTGTGATTCATTTGGCGGGCCGTGCACCGAGTCGAGATCCCACCTAAACTACTGTTCCCTTCAATATGTGTGAGCAAAAGAGAAGGATTTTTACTGCTTTTGATTATTTTTAGCGAGGCTTGGGGGGTTTACTTGTTGTCTGTCCCAGCTTTCCCTAATCAATCGGCTCAATCCAAATCTTCATTGTTCCTCTGGGAAATTTGGTTTGCATACAGGGTTTAAAATAAAGCACGTACAGTCACAAATCGCCAAATCAAATGCCATGCAATCATATATTGATAAAATTGTTGGTTGAGCAGACCAGAGTGGGAGTCCATGCAATGCAAAGGAAACACTCATCACTGTAGAATATAAAGATTTTATCCAGGCACAAGAGGCTGCATCATTGCATGTGCAAATTTTTAAGAAAGCACATCAAAGGAGCATTTACTTTGCCACCAATTTCTCAGATTGTCTTAAATTTGGTCCGTTAGTTTCGGTTTCAGTATTGACTTCTCTTGGCCATGCAGCATGTGTTTCTCAGCCTACAAGTTCCTACTTTTTCCTCTTTCCACCTACAACCTCTGACAGGCATCCCATTCATCACACAAACACTTCACTTCACATCAAAACCACAACAGAGCACAACCTATTTTAAGAGAGACTTCAAAAACCACACACGCACATACACACACACACACACACATACACATACAGACACACACACACACGCGTGCTAATGTATATCTTCACACCATTCCGGGGCATAATTAACTTGACATTCGCGACTCTGAATTTATCTCAAGCTAATTACGCTCATCCAAGATGACCCTTGGCTAGCTGTGCCACAATAACATGCCGACTCACATTAGGGCCCTCATTATCAAGCCAACATACAAAGAGCATGTGTCCATTCTCATGAAAAGCCGGTATTAACGGAGGATCCTGGAGGCTCAGCTGCCTGATACATGCATTTGCAATGCTATAGGTTGGTCTAAGTGCTGAAACGGCACTTAGACCATCAAATGACACTAAAACTCTCCTCTGAAACCCATACTAATTAAATTCTTCAGGTGGGTTAACAGCTTCTTAAAGCATGCAGCTATTCAGTGGTAGAGGAAATTGTGCTGTGTACGATCACCTCCCCTCCTACTACACTATCATACTATCTGATGAATGAAAAATGCCTTGAAACATCCGTTTTTATCAGGTTGAACTAATTTCTCTGAAAGTGTGCAGGATCAGTTGGTTCAGTAGTGTAACAAATAATCCGGATCAGCAGTTCTTGTGAAATGACAAAATAAGCCATCTTTCAGTTTTTTTTTATATCATCATATATCATATATCATTTTATATCATATTAGACTTTGCCCCTCAGCTCTCTTTCACTCTGCTTCGTCTCAAGAGACTTGGCAATTTCAGATCAAGCTCACTGAGTGCATTCAGCCACTAGCCACTTCTATCTTCCAGTCTTTTACCTTACAGAGATTTTTAGGCAGTTTCCCTTTAGAAATCAGAAGCGTAATGCATATATTGCTGTTGTCGGACAAAAAGCGTGTATCTGCAAAAGCACACTTTTCAGGAATGAAGAAAAGGATGCTCGTTTTTTCATTGAAGCCCATGCATTTTTGAAATTGCACACTGGTTTTGCTAACTTCCAAGGGCCCATGGGTCATTGACACTCACTCAAAACATGAAACGAAATGGAAAATCACTGAAATTATACTGGCATGTTTTTTTTTCCTGCGTCAGAACTGGCAGATCAGCATGCTAGTCTCCAGTGATTTGACTGGAAGGGTCGATGCACTGGATATGACTGTCAAAACGTACTCAGTCCTTCTTCCAGTGTCTGTGATCTTTCATGCCGGCACTCTTGTGAGCACGCCCTGCACCCCAGATTCTATGCTTATATCAGTGCATAGGTGTAGGTGTGTGTCAGGTTGTATGAATCACATATGGCAGATTTGGTGCAGCCAAGTCAGTGGGTGATTTCAGCAACAGGAATGACAAACGAGGGGTTACGGTTACACAATGAAACCCAATTTGATTTAGCTGCTGAATTCTGCCAGGATAAATTTAGCCACAGGACTGAACCAGAAACAGCAGATTTAAGATGATGACCCCTTTCTGGCTGACCCAGTAAACTGAAAGGACTTATCAGGCCGTGTAATTAAGGTCTCATGCTCATACCCCTGTACTTCAAAGGAAGCAAATAAGTGAGAAAATGAAAGAGACTAATATCGCACTGATATGACAGAGCCAGAAGAAAATCTCCAGACGTTAAAAGCCCCTTAACCACTCTAATATTTAGACTTTGGCTTGGAGCAGAGTGGGGAAAGTAAAACAAAACTATTCTCTAGTGTTATGGGTAAGGAAAAGGCTTCAGCATCACTGATGTCTCCCGGGGCCAAACTGTGAGCTTGCACATAAGTGCCGCATGTCTACCCTTGGCCTGTGTGGAATGGCCAGATGGCGCAAAAGTCAACTGATAAAGTCAAACGTGTTTACAGAGGGTGAGAATGTGTGGACGGAGGCTGGTGTGGAGATGACAGCGCCCCTCAGAGAGACACGGCGAATGTCACAGCGGCCCGGGATGAACCGCAGACACGTGGCTTGGCCGTGCATGGAGCATGTCAGATATGTTTGTGAATGAGGAGAAACCGAAGAGTGAATGGCAGGAAATTGAGCCATTCTACACACTTAAAGGATGCATCCTTTTTCACACACTAGTGAGTGCAATGTTACAGGTGTTAAAGATGTGCTAACAGCAACACATGTAGACAATCTAAAAATTAACGCACTTCCATGATGTCATCACTAACTATAGCCTACTATTTTTTTTTTTTATCAGACTATAGAACATACAAACATATAAGCAAACATAACACTGAAAGAAAAAAAAAAAAAAAAAAATACAAGGTAGAGACATTTAGACCAATTTCATGCGAGGTAATTTGGACAGAATCAATTCATCATATTTGTATTATAATATATCTAACCCTAACCCTTTCCATTGTTGAGAAAGGCCAGGTTGCAGTGTAGTCAATGTAATGCTGCCAACTTTTCAGAAAGCAGTCATATTTCTTCCTTAAAATATATAATTTTCTCCATGGGTACACATCTATCCAATTCATTCATTTCAAAGTCCTGTAAGGTGACAAATAGGCTTCTATGTTACTGCAATGCATTTTTTTTGCCAAGCAAAGAGCTACTAACCATACTCTTGGAATTAGGGTAAATGGCACATCTACCCTGTAATCAGCCTCAAATCGATATACAAATACGATACAAAATTTTATCTTTCCTCACGACAGAATACCGAAACATGAAATCACCTGCAACCGAAATCTTGAAACATCAAAAGAGCGCTTTCAACCCCAGTCTCAATCAGATAGCTTTCAGATGGCTTGACAGGGGAGGCAGGTATCCTCACACACAAAAAAACATGCCCAGATTACCATGAGATCAGGCTGCAACACCTCTGCTCCTATTGGTGAGATTTGATTTCCTGATGAGGTGGAAGCTCCCATAATCACTTGGTTAGTGTGGGTGAATATTCCACAGCATGAGGGTTAACCAAGGTGTCAGTGTGCCTCTCCAATTTTCCGGGAGATGATTAAAAAAAGCCAAGGTCTGATCGTAGACCAGTGCTAATGGAACACACACACACACACACACACACACACTCACACACTCCTTTCTCTTTCCATTTCTCTGGAAAAGCTCCATCTTCTTCTCATCCATATTCTAGTCTCTCTCTCCCTCTCTCTCCCTGTCTCCCTCTCTCATCTACTTAAATCACATGTAAATGTTTGAGTAAGAAGCAGAAAAACACACAAGATGTGATGGCATCAGCATGGATAACAAGTGATTGAATGGGCTTGACTGCCACCTGGTGCCGCAGGATCGCATTGCAGCACACTGAGCAAGACGAGTGCAAGATGAATGAGCTGACTGATGGGAAAGAGTGGACGAGCCAGAGGGGTTCGAGCCAAAAAGAGAGGTCTGGGAGAAGCAGAAAGAGAGAGAGAAAGAGAGTGGAAGAAGATAAACAGACAGATAAAACACTTAATGAGACTTTAGTACATCACCGAACGCACCGCTGCAGAGCAGAGCGCGCCGCTGGGAAATAAAACAGAGGAAGGTATAGCGGAGAGAGAGAGAGAGAAAAAAAAGCATAACAGGGGAGGGGGAGGTGAAAGTGAGCAAATGAGGATATATGAGAGAGTAAGAGAAATTGAGGGAGAGAGAGAGACAGGGAACTGGCGAGAGAGGTAGAAAAGAGAAAGAGGAACAAGGGAATAGCAGAGGATCAAAGCGTGCATTCATCTTTTGGGCAGCCACATGCCCTTCCCTCCTCCCCCTCTTCTCTTTCTCCTCCGCCTGCTTTTGTGTCTCTGATTGCCGGGTGCATTCTGTCACAATCGCTCGCCCATCTTTAACTCGTCGCTTTTCCGTTCGGTTATCTGTCCAATCCATCTTTCCCCCCGGTCGTTCTCAACCCCGCTCTCTCTGTTTCTCTCTCTCCTCTTGCTTTACCTCCTGTCCTGTGTCTCTCACTCACTCTCTCTGTCAGTGTCTCTCCCTGTCTGTCTCTCTCTCTCTCTCTCTCTCTCTCCCACCCACACCCCCCCACACACACACTCACACACTGTCTGTCTTTCTGTATCTATTTCACCGCTTCACTCCCTGTCTCCCTTCATCCATCCCCCCGCTCTCTTTATAGTGATAGCAGATAGATACAGGCAGAGCTTCCTCTTACTATAGGGTGCAAAACATTTCCATGAATAGAGCATTGAAATGCATGGTACCGGTGCTGCTGCACACCGAACAGCAATCACATAATTCTACAAAATCCCCAATCCTCAGGCACACGTGCCCCCGCATCCTACTAACAGGGAAGTATGAAAGCACATGCAGCCTCACGCATACAAGCATGCTCACTGCATAAAACCCTTTAGTGCAGCTGAAGGGTTTCATTCCCAAAACACTCTGTATATGCAATGATTATGTAACGATTACCCGATATCAGTGTTTCGGAAATAAAGACGATTGCATATCTTCAGTAATAACTTTTACTTTCATGTAAGTGGTCGTTGCATCAGAGAGGGTGTCAATTTCCAAAATGAAGTGCATATCTTGATTTCGGAACGGAACTCTTTAATTACAATTTAGGCATTTGGCTGAAACTCTTATTCAAAGCGACTTGCAGCCAACAGTGAGAACAAGCCTGCGTTTATGAATCCTGTAACTGCAGCTCAGACAGAAGCAAGTGCAAG
This sequence comes from Centroberyx affinis, assembly GCF_046629955.1. Classification (NCBI taxonomy): domain Eukaryota; kingdom Metazoa; phylum Chordata; class Actinopteri; order Beryciformes; family Berycidae; genus Centroberyx; species Centroberyx affinis. Next base: position 15,015 of record NW_027280578.1, read on the forward strand.
GGACTCTATCATATCTTGCATAGGCGGTTTGATCCGAGACACTTACATCTCTATTTCTGACATAGCGGAAGATCATTTGGCCACGGCGCCGCAGCCAGGATAGGCTACTCTGTTCAATATTTGCCGATGATATGAGCCTGCATTGTGATGTGAACCCGCTGGATGCTGGGTCTCTCATCCCTCCCTCCCCTGAAGTGATAACAGGTGGGAGCCAGCCAGCTAACAAGTGTTTCAAACATCCACCTAGTGTGCTGAGAAATCCCAGTGCAGCAGACAGCCAGGCAGGTGCTATTCATAGAGTCTGGGAGATAATGAGGGGAAAACTGTGGAGAGAATAATGCAAGAGTGTTACTGTGTCTCTGTGGCGGTGTGTGTGTGTTTGTGTGTGTGTGTGTGTTGGAGGGAGGGAAGAGGGGAGGGGGGCAGAGAGAGAGGGTGTTTTTTGTATTTGTTAAAATGCACATTAAAAAGTAAAACCAGAGGCTTAATCAATAAGAAATTCTAGTACAAAGCAATCTGCTGAGGGACACGATAAGAACAGAATTGCTTTCTCACGGCTCTCTTATGTCTCTCTTATGTGGCAATAAGAGATGATGGTGCAATGATGGCGTATGAGATACCCATAAAAAGGTAGAGAGGTTAAAGAGAATGAGCAGCAAATGGAGACTGCCGCACTGTATGGGAAGTGGGATCTTGATTTACCCTTTATCAACATCTACAGAACTTCAACGCTGCAGAAGTAACTCTGGAGTTGTGGTGCAAGTGTCGGAGATAGAACGCTAAAGAAGCAGTTTAGTGAGCATAATTGGTGCTTAGATATAGGGTAGAGGATGTAGGGCAAATGCAAACCTGTGCGGAACAAAGCATCTTTAGAGAAGAGGAAAGGTAGCAGAACAAATGCGTTGCCGGGAGGTGGAAGCAAGGTGTACTGAAGCAGTGTCAAGCTCAGCAGGGGAAACGGATGAACTCAGCACATGTAGAGGGGAAGGGGCTTTGTTGTAGGGAACTGTGGACGATAGTTGCGTTTTTGGGATGATATTCATTAATGGAGCAACCTGTGCAGTGCTGCCAACACACCGAAATCTCAACCGGCAAAGACTCCCACAAGAACCTCAGTGTTCAGACACAGCAACACTTAAACATGTCCTATCAACATGCGAGGTAGCTCTTTCCCAAGGTTGATGCACTCAGCAGCAAACCAAGCGCTGAAGTACTTAGCAGCTGCGACGAGGGAACTGAAACAAACAAAAAATGCATTCTTTACCTGTTAAGGAGACCGAACCCTACACATCAAATTGGTTTTGTATGCGAAGAGGAACAAGTCAGGAAAGACTTATTACTGAGCAAGCACAAATTAGGGCGGCTGAGGGGCGCGAGGGATTGGGAAATGCGAGCGGATGTAGACCAAGAGCTTAGAGCGCCAACGGAGATAGTCGGCATCGGCCCAAGACCTGAACTATTACGTGGTCCGATGCTCAGTGGCAGTCTGTTTACTTTACAGAACACGCTTCGCCGTGCCATGGGAGGGGGCGGCCGGCGAGGCATGAGGACAGAGCGGAGAGGAAGAGGCTTAGATACACTGGAAAGCCTGGCTGCACCCCGCGGAAGCCGGGTGCCATGGATTTGGAGCCACATCCACTAACACTCAGTTATCACATTTTATTATTATGACTGCTGCTACCACTACTGCTATGACGGCACTACTACACTACGCTGCCTCAGACCCCACTTGAAGTCGCTCCATGAGTATTATTGTAACTCAGCAGGTCGGCCCAGATCAACCCAACACCCCCCCGTTTCAACCACCATCCCGCTCACCCCCCAGTGTCTAAAGCGTGTCAGGAATCAGTTACATCAAAATGACTTTTTAAAGAGGGTCCTTTGAAGCCGTGCCTCTGTTAGGGACCAGACCAGACTCTCATGTGGCTTCGCGGCATGACAGCAGCGAGAGCAAAAGAGAGAGGAGTAAGAGAGAGAGAGAGAGACAGGGGGGGGGACTTATCTGCTTTCCATTAGGTTGTTTTCACCCCATGCTACTAAAAGTGAAATTGTGTGTAATCCTCTTCGGTTCTAGAGGAAGCCGATAAGGCCAGTTCTCACATTTTAATCTAGAGGAAGAAGAAGAAGGGGATGGGAAATGATGACTATGAGAGACAGAGGGAGGCCAGGGAGGGGAGGGAGGAAAATATGGAAAGGGGGAACCGAGCGAAAGAGAGGCAGAAGAATCAAAGTGAGTTAGATATGGCAGATAGGCAGAGAAATTAAAAAAGAAGGATGGACAGACAGTAGGGATGAGAAAGTGAATAAGAGAAAATGCAGACATAGTAAGAAGGGAAGAGACAATAGAGAGACGCAAGGAAGAGATTGAGAGAGAGAGGGAGAGAGCAACAGACAGTGAGACAGAAAGAGAGAGAGAGAGAGCAACTGCGAGCAAGAGAAAGAGAGCAGACAGCATCGCGAGAGAGGGAGAGGAATACGACTGGGCGTTTTGAATTGAAAAGAAATGGGTAATGAGATGCTAATGTAACAACAAAGGGCTGAGTGCCCTCCGGGGGGAGCTATGCTACAGCAAGCCGCTCAGTATGAACACAGCAGAGAGGGGAATTGAATTTAAAAATGCCCTTTATTAAACTACTGCAATGCACACAGATTCATTCAGGTGCATATGCAGTGATTAAAGTCAAACCAGATTTACATCATCCTGCCTCTGGCCCTAAGAACAAATAAAAACAACAGGCACAGCCCTTGAGAGCGGGGGGGGGGGGGAAGAAAGATTAAGATGACAAAATGGAGAAAAAAAAATAAAAAGGGGGGGGGGGAAACATCAAAAAGAAAAAGACAATGTGCCGACATCCTTAGCTGCACACCACACACCCTTCTCCAGAGACTCTATGTGAGGCCTGAAAGAGTCCATGTTACCCTCCGGTCTATGATGTGCATGCTCTCTGAAACAGTTCTGTCATCATCAGGACATGGTCTACTGACCCGAGCCTTCAGAGAGAGAGAGACAGAGAGAGAGAGGGAGAGAGCGAGAGAGGGAGAGAGCGAGAGAGGGAGAGAGCGAGAGAGGGAGAGAGAGACAAGAATATGGATGAGAAGAAGATGGAGCTTTTCCAGAGAAATGGAAAGAAAGAGGAAGAAGACGAAAAAGCAGCAATGAGGCAGACCCACGTGGAAAGATAGAGATGAGAGAAGAAAAGGAGGAGAACGGCCCCTTTGCAAGGAAAGACAGGCTACTGAGTGGGAGGAGATGAAGCTTTAAGAGTAAAGGAGAATAATGGAGAGATCCATGGTGCAAAAGATGTAATTACACAAGGGAATGAGCGCTTGAGAGGAGCCATGCAGAGGATCTGTATAAAAAGAGTGACTGGGCAGTACTCAAGAGACCGTCAAAGAGAATACTAGAGGAAGCTGGGAGGAGCGCTACAGACAGATATAAGTCTAGAGATATTATAGGACACACTATAAAATATTAGAAAGCTGGAAAATCATTATAACAAGTCCTCAAGAGGATGTTGAGAATGAGCCAGTGCCAAAGCACAATGAAAGAAAATAAAAGCAAGCTTAAGATTGTGGGGAAAACCTTAAGGGATTGTGGGATATTTATGCTCTAAAGAGATGCGGCGGTATCGGAGGTGTGTTGAGATGGAATACTGTTATGTGAAAAGAGAGGAGGATTCATGTGACGGATTCGGCATAAGGAGCAGAAGAAAAAAAGAAAACTGTAATGCGCTCTCAAGAGAATGTTATTAATGAGTGAATGAGTACATTGAAAGAGAAGAAGAGAAAGAAAACACCTCCGGGGGGTTCACATCAGTAGGTGGAGCGGTATTGCAAAAGATGCAGTTTGCTAAAGACAGTGTACAAAAGCAGCATTTATAGAAATGAATTGAATGGGAAAAGGCTAACGCTGAGTGAGGCCACCAGAAGATGTGTGTTTACTTCATTTTCTCTCAGCTGGTGGGACAGAAAGACATTCAAACCCACCCGCAGCTGTCGTGTTTGCCCGGAGGTTATATCTGCTATAGCAAAATCTGAAATGCTAACATAGCCGGTTTTGTTTCTCTGGCATTTGCCTCAACATTTTTCAAACTATCGAAGAACAAAACCCTACATTTCATATGCTACATCTATTTTTTCACCCATATAAGAATGCCACAGCGTATCCAATGGCTAAATTCAAACGCAAACACTGAATGCTAACGCTAAAAAACGGGCTAACTCGGCTCATTCCGCTAACGTCGCTGTAGCTCGGAGGACCCGCAGGCTTCGGGCGCGCTAGCGGTGCAGCGGGCTAATTGGGTTTCCGTTCTTAATGAGCTCCAATTAATTAGGAAGCGCAGCTGCGGCCATGAGCGCTCCACCAGGTCATTTAGGGATTACAGAGAGAGATGGAGAGTGGCGGGAAGAGTAGAGGAGCGGAGGAAAGGAATCGAGGAGATGCGCGAACAAAAAAGTCACTCAAGAGGGTCTTTGTTGCAAAAAATACCTCAGGAATATACCCCCCCTTCCAACTTTATCATGACTGATCTGTAAGCGATTCATGAGCTGAGGGTAATTACCGTATTGTAACGACTGAATCAAATCAGTCATAGCCTATCTGTTGAGAGCCAGTGAACTGAAAACAGAGCCCGCTAATTTGCACAATCTCCCGTTTGACACTTTCATTTTCATTGTCACTGAACTGTCATGAAAAAAAAAAAGTGTGAAATGACAGAAGAGGAGAGATGTGAAATGAAATATGTGAAATGGGCAGAAGAAAAGAGCAAGGCAGAGGCATTCAGAGGCAGACGGCTGTAAAATGTGCTTTTCATTTGTCCAGCACATTGCTCTGATCGAGTGACACAACCTCCGAGAGCTTTCTAAGAGTTCCAATACCCGAGCAGGTACCAGTTCGCTTCAAACCACGTTCAAGTACAACCTTGCTTCATTTACCCGGCGTACTGCCCAAAACTCAGCCTTGGGTTTGGGTTCATGTTTACCAAAAGCGAGAACCACACTGCTTTCAATAAGGTTCAGGTTGGAGCAGGCTTAAATTTTCAGACCCGAGCCAAACTCTATGAACACAACCGATGACCACTGTACATGATTTCCCGTCAGATATAAATCTGTCCAAACACTCACCTCCACAAAGAGGAAGCAGGGCACGATGTAGGTGCTGGTCTTCTGCAGACCTCTGTCTCCAAGGTTCTTCATCGCTCTCCTCTGTCCTGATAGCCGACTGTCAATCATCTGTAGGGGAAAAGTTCAATCTTTTGTAAAGCTTCATTCTATTGGATTCGCTCTTTGTGTCAAATAGAAATGCTTGGTGTAGAGCTACTGTACAGTAAGAAGACAGCGCATTTCATATCACCCAAAAGCTAAAACTGCAGACCGCAAGCTTATAATTATTTCTATCTGGGTGGAGTGCAGTTCTGAGATATCGAGCATCAAACACTTGACATACCAATTGGAAAAAATGATGTATTTGCAATCTTTTTAAATATTTAACCCCAAAAAAAGGCTCTTCTTTATATAAAATGACACCCCACAAGCATAAAATAACATTCAAAGATCATGAAGATGTGGATAACTCCATTTTGCTAAAAAAAAAAGCCACATAGAGCCTTATAAATACAAGCTCAGGAAATGTCACCAAGAGACTCTTTTAAGAGATGCTCCATTATCGGTGAATGCGGCACCTACTTTGCTGACACTGTGACAGCAGCCAGGATGATATTCCAGAGCTAAGAGCACATTATTTGTTGTAGTGCCAACTAAGAAAGAAAGGTTATTTGGGTAAAAGGTCACATGTTATTTGTATAGTCCAATGTTGCTACTCAACCATCAAGTGACTATAATATGTCACTAGACAGTCTACTGAGTTTCAGGTGAAACAGTAGCCTACCCATTGTCTGGGTTAGGATTCATTTAGGGTTCGGTTTGAAATGGGATCAGTGTTAGGGTCACATCTGTAGAGAAGTGACTCATTGCTGAACATCTACTTTTTGTCACCTAATAGCTGAGTATCAACATTGGACTATCCAAATAAAATGGTACCGGCTAAAACACTGTAAGTAAAAACTGTGTAAGAGAACAAAGTAAGTCTCTCATTCTTTATCAATGGGCCAACTCAAGGAAATGTCGCTTAATGATTCACATATTGGAGGTCAATATGGCCATGTGTTGTACCACACAAGTACAGTTAATACTCTCTGAGGATCTTGTTTGTAGAGCATTTATCTGGAGTGGATAACGTGTCATCAGTTCATTAATAAACCAAGGATCTGTCTTTAACACTACTGTTGATGCCCTTGCTTCACATAGTCGATTTTACTGATAAAAACTGTGTCAGAGCAGCGAGAGAGAATCCTTTTATCATCTGTCATGAGCAGCAGCACCACCTATTTTTGTGCACACACACACACACACACACTCACCCTGACACAGAGGTGCCCACAAAGATACATGTACATTCCACATCATACTTCAAAAAGTTGCACACACACAACACTCACAGGCACATGCGCACACACGCACATACACACCTCAGTACTGGTAGACAATCAAAAGAATAGGGGGAAAATGAGGTTGAAAGGAGGAGAAGCAGAGTGGAAACAGAGCAGCGATGATCAAAAACAAAAGCATGACAGAACGAGATAAGAGAGAGACAAGTCATGACGCAGATGTTCGGAGACTCTTCAGAAGTAAAGAGGGTGGGGTGGAAGCAAGCAGACTCAGCAGTGGGAATAACAGCAACTGGGGGAATACAGGTGGAAGTTGCAGAAAAACAAAGCCAGTCCCCGAGCTGAACTCAACTCGAGCTCGCCGGGCCGAGAACCAAAGAAAACTGGCATGGGAGGGAAAGATGGAAGAGGGTGGGTAGGAGGGATGAGGAGGTGAAGAAATGGGAGGCCAACTCCGTGAGATGCCCAGGGGGGGTTTCGGACACACAGCGGGCGCCAACTCGCACTCAACAGCGTCGGCTTGTGCTCTTGCGAGTTTTGGGAACACGTCAAAAGTAGTTTTTATTCCGCTAGACATTAAGTTTGGGTTCAAATGCAGTTCCTCTTTGATTCAAACAGCAAATGTCATTTTTCTCAATACCGTGAACTTGAAAATTGTGCTCTTTGTCAGTCATAAAGAGAACGCCTTTAGCAGTGTTGGAGAATTCAATAGTTTAATTCGATTCATTCAAACAGCAGCTTGGTTCGCTCCTCAGATATTGAGCCTATTCCCTCATCTCCTTGACAACAATTATCTCGCTGACTTTATGGCTGAAGGCAGTTCTCTGCTGCCTTGTCAGCCCTTTCCCCAAATCAATGGCCGTTAAGGGTGAAAGGAGAGGAAGCCAGTTCACAAGGTTGGAATGGGTCCATTCCTTCATAGTACGCTCAGAGACCTTTCAATGATACCTTCAAACGTTAAATCTATGTTAAGGACGCAGTGAATGGAACCACACTGTGAATGTGGGACTAAAGCCATTCCTTCAAAGCACTTTTTCCAACCAAAAGTCTTCAAGTTGAATTATTCATACCTGTTAATCAAAACACAAAGAAAATATTGTTATTTAAGATGAGGATCCAGAGTGTATAATTGTATGCAGGACATTTTAAGGAGAGCAGGGAGAGAAACCTATTAAATATTGCTGGAACAAGCCTTATAGAGCGCTATATGCATTAATGACTAAAGCATTAAAGATGTAATACTCCCAAAAATTTAATTCACAAAGTATTACTCCAACATTTCATCTCATCTGGAACAGCTTAATCAAACAACATTTTTTTTTTTACCTCTTACACATAATTGAATTGTTACTAGACTTCTGAACTAAGAACAAGCCTAAATGTACAAAAATGAGAAATCTATGAACTAAGACATTTTACACCTATTCTTACAAATCGATCGGTAGCAAAAAATTAGAACAAAAAAATGGTTGATTTTACAGGATAGCAGGTGACTTAAAATAGTCGGTTCCTAAAATGTCCACACTCCTACAGACCAAGGATGCAAGGCTCGTCTATATTTTAGAGACGCTGAATGATGATCCATCCAAATTTAACATGTAAGATTTTGGAATAGAACTCTTTATTTCTGGAAATATCACCCGGGGTGCTGTCACAGCGTCCACAAACTTGGATTCCCATTATCTGGCAATGGAGCCCCTCCAGGCAGTGACTTTTCCACGTCATAGACTTCTCATCACGGCTCTCTATTTATAGCGTAGCGTGAGGCGTGTTTATGGCCGCAAATGGCTGAAACGTCCAAGAATTTCTTTCAAGAATGCTCTTTCAAGGTGTCTTTCCACCATACACATCTACACATGTGCACATACAAGCACGCACGCACACACAGTTCAATGGCTGGATTCCTGTCTATGCGTCATGCAATGTAGAGCTGAGTGTCAGCAGACACACACAAACACACACAGCTTCACAGGCTACATGCATTGTGTTTAAGTGTATTAATTATTCATGCTGTGGTTCATATACTCGTTTTCACCCCCTCGTTCTCCACCGCTGCCTGTCTTTTCTCAGGGGAGACACTATCCCACTATTCCACTATAACTACAGGCTTCTATAGTAGAGCCATAGCCTCAGCATGGAGTGTGTTGGTAGGTGAGAGAGAATGAATGTGTATGTAGGTGTAGGAAAGAGAGAATGCATCACACTGTAAGGTTCTGTGTGAGAGACTTTGTAGTCTATCGCAGGAAAACATGCACGCACACACACACACACACACACACACACACACACATACACGCACAGGCGGTTGTATGCTGTATATATACAATATAGACCCATCTCACTAAGCGGTGAGAAGCAACCAGGCATAAGGCTGGCATGACTGATTGTCTCTTGTGTTGCTGTCCATGCCGTTCACTATGATGTGCATCCTGAAGCTTCGCGCTGACACAACGGCAATAAACGACTCAAAGACCTGCTCATTCCCACTCGCTCTCTCACTGACACACACACATGCACACACATGCACGCAGTGACACGCACACATACGCGCAGGTGCATGTGCACGTGCACGCACCTGGCTCAGGCTCAGTCGTCTTACATGCACATACAGATAATGACCCAGTACTCTTTAAATGCCAACCTAGATGTCAGTCCAACAAGTGGTGTTGCACAAGTGATGCATGTAAGAGAGCATGTGTGTGTGTTTGTGTGTGTGTGAGAGAGAGAGAGAGAGAGAGAGAGAAAGAGAGAGAGACTGAAGAGAGAGAGAGATACTGACAGAATCCTGCTGTGCTGCACCTCAGGTTCAACAATGTGGGTCAGGGAGATGCGCGCACACACACACACACACACATACACACACACACACACGCGCACACACACACACACACACTGACAAACCCCTTTGAAAAAGAACCAGAAGAAAGAAAGAGCACTAAACGCTTTGCAGAAGTCTCACCTTAAATCTCTGTATGCTGCAAGCTGCTACTCAGTGACCATCGCCTCCTCCAAGCCCCCGGTCTCTATGATGACTTGCTCCTCCAGCAGACTCCCATTCTGTGGCTTCGTTGTGGTCTCTGCTCCGCTCCTCTCTCTTCTCCCCCTCTCTCCTCTCCTCTCCTCTCCTCTCTGTCAAAGCAAACCACCCCGCACTTCCGCTGCTCCGCCGGTAAGAAGCCCTCGGCGGTGAGTGTGAATAGGGAAAGATAGAGAGCTTGCCCACTGCCAGGCACCCAGCCTCCAGCCAGCCTAGTCTATATCTGTCTGCACTCTGCCGCTAGGTCGCTAAGCTAAATATGATGATCTTCAACAGCACTTCAAGGCTAATTAGTCAAGTGATGGGATCCACAGGCTTGGCGAGGGAGGCTGCCGCTCAGCGCAGTTGCCGGTGGATACGGGGAGAGGAAGAGAGAAAGAGAGAGAGAGAGAGAAAGAGAGAGTGTGCGTGCGCGTCTGCGTGTGTCTGTGTGTGTGTGCGAGAGAGAGAAAGAAAGGAGAGGGAGAGAGGAAGAGAGAGAAAGAGAAGGAGAGGGAGAGAGGAAGAGAGAAAAAGAGGAGAGTGGGATCAGGGGATAAGAGAATGAGACAGCGGGAGACTGGGAGCAGAAGACCCGGCGTGTGTGTGTGTGTGAGGGAGAGAGAGAGAGAGAGAGAGAGAAAGAGAGAGAGAGAGAGAGAAGGAGGGACTGTATGTGTGTCAGAGGAAACAGTGGCTAAAATAGTAGACACAGTGCACTTTAGTACGCTCTACCCCAGGAAACCACTTTCATACTTGAGAAGGCAGACATCAGGGGCTCTGTGAGAGTGTGTGTGTGTGTGTGGGTGGGTAGGTGTGTATGTGTGCGTGTGTGCAATTATGGGAAAATGGAAAGAGAAAGTGGGAGAGTAAAAGCCATAGAGAGAGGAAGTGAATGTGTAGGTACAATATACGTGTGTGCGTGTGTGTGTGTGTGTGTGTGTGTGTGTGTGTGTGTGTGTCTCTGCACTCTGCATGAATGACAGTGTGAGCTCAGGTGAGCAGCGAGCTCTGCCAATCCACCTCAGCCCCCGGACAGCAGACAGTGGGTTAATGATGCATCGCCAAGCGGAAAAGTGGGACGCATCAGGCACCGGCACACGGCCCTATGTGGGTCAGAGGCCCTCAGGTGCAAACTCACCAGCAGCTTTTGGCACTGTGTGTGTGTGTGTGTGTGTGTGTGTGCGTGCTTTCAATGCATACTTGCATATGGTGTATGTGCATGTGTTTGTGCAGGTTTATGTGTGCGCGTTTGCCTTTAACAAAAACTTCCCTAAGGACTATATCTGACCATAGGCGGTGTTTGTGTGTGTGTGTTTTTGTGTGTGTATGTGTGCATGTAGGTGATGGTGTGTGTGGTTTTGTGTTCATGCATGTTGCAATGATACCAGTGGACTGGACATAGGCAAATTCCCTAAAGGCGTTGTTGCAAAATTCTTTCTGTATTTGTGCTGCAATAGAATACAATACACAATGCTAACAGACCTTGGACACATCCAAGCCAAATCCTACTCACAGTATATACTATATTCATTTGAAGATCACAGCATAGAGATGTATGCCTTCAATATCAATGTGCTAAATATGACACTAATTGGAATATTATACAATGAGTGTAAAACGTGTCCATGTGTTAACATGTTAGGAATGTAAATATAATTTCTTTACACATTTTATAAATTATATGCAAAACATGGGTTAACCAGAGAGATGACATCCTCCTCCCCATCCTTTTCAAATCCTCCTTTGAATAGAGGAATAACTGGTATAGCTTAGTCAGAGAGTGACATTGGGAACAGAAGGACAGGGAAGAGGTAGGGCTTACCACGTAATTTTCAAGTCAAATGTGAGAGGAAACACCGTTGTAATTCCCCCCCTACCCTCTTGCTGAAAGCTTGAGAGGAACCACGGACCACTCAGAGGAAAGTGTTGGTTTTTTTTTTTATTGAGACTGATGGATAAAATCATGAGGCCGTCACAGATTTCATAGTTCCCATGGTAACTCTGCATTCATGGAGTGGAATGACAGGCGAGGAAATGCACATACACAGAAATACACACACACACACACACACACTCAAACATGCACACACACACGCTGGGTGAAACAAGTACCACTTAAAGAGAATGGCCTTGCTCACAGACTATTGAATTCCCCAATACCTGAGTGACACCCTTCTAGAAAACCTCTCACAAGCTCTCATAAAAACACTCCTAATGTAACCGTCCTGTTCCACTGCTGTCTGGGGGGACAAAATAAATCAATCTGCAGAAGTTGAAGTTGAAGACTAAATCATACGGAATTAAGCTAAAAAGTAAAAGCCTAAAATTTACTGTCTCAGTGCATGATAATTATAATTAATCTACATTCTGATCTACAAAACCTTAGACTGAGATAAGTCTCAGTCTAGTATCAAATGTGTTATGGTTATACTTTGATGTCTTCTTCTTCTTCTTCTTCTTCTTCTTCTTCTTCTTCTTCTTCTTCTTCTTCTTCTTCTTCTCATTATTACAATTATCACTACTACTTGAATCGACCCTGGAGCCCATAAAAGCCATTCCCCAGTGTATAGTTTCAATAATGCAAAGCCATAAACGGGAAAATCAGCCGCTTTGTATAAACTCCGAAGAAGGTTACATTTTGGAGATACAAGGTTATGATGCAACGGCGGCGATGACCTAAACACCACCTGGTTGCTGTGAGGCGATAGAAACTACCGCAGTATATTTTAGTGACTACATTAATATCTGTCTTTTACAGCCTCCCAAAGGACAGCTATATTATCCGCCCCATCACTTTAACTCGTGCTTTGCAGGTGTGCAGTTTTCAATACCGTGTCGTCCGTGATGGTGATGCCTTTAGATGTGCCTGTCTGGTCCTGTAGAATAATGTATACGATAAAATAGCTCAGGTGGCATCATGCATTAAGACTGTAAAGAATGAGAGGAGTTGTCAAAGTCAAGGACAAAACAGGGAAGGTATAAGACACCGTAGGACTCTGTAAATAGAGCATGCACACAGGGGTGGGCGTGTGTAGCCTGCAAACAGATACACACACACACACACACACACACACACACACACACAAGTGCGGTCATGCACACACACACACACACGCATGCACACACATATCTAGCATTCCTCTCTCCTCTCTTGACTTTCTTTCACACACACTCCTACACATATGCACGCAAACATACACATACAAGTGTGCTTGCATTTTCCCATTCACTTATTGGGGCGCCAGTATGGCCGAGTGGTTAGAGAGACAGGTTTTCAGCTGGAGGACAGGAGTTCAAGCCGCCTTGTCAACAAGCACCTGCCCTGTTTAAGTGTCCTCCAGCAAGGCATTAACTCCTCAGCACCTCGAGGGCTGCTGCTCTGTAGCCGAGCCTGACCTCTGACCTCCCTGGAGGGGGCGGATAAGAGAATTTCCCTACGAGGATCAATAAAGCGTCACATTACCATCATATCGCTCTCATCTCCTCTCTAGTGCTCTGCATGCACACACACACACACACACACATACAGAACACACTCTCTTTTTCCTTCACACACACAAAAGCACATACAAATACAGACACAAAGCACTGTTTAGGAGGTGCTCTGCTCATACAAACACACACACGTACGCAAGGACACACACTATTGTCAAGGAACGGCTGGTATACACACACACACACACACACTGGCACACAAAGAGACAGAGATTCACACTATTGTTGAGGGGAAGGCGTGTGATATGAGTGCTGTGAGCTTGCAGCATTTGGCTGTTCATGTGAAGACTCTCTCTTGTCTTGGGGAATCAGAAGTAGGCCGAGTCAGTGGATGTGCTCATTTCATACACTATCACTATGGATCACAGCCAAGGACATTCTCGCTTTAAATTGCCATGCTAGGGAATTTCAGCCGTAAAGAATTAATCAGATTTTTAGCAAAATGGGATTATAAAGAAGATACAGCACAGGTCAGCTAAGCTGTAATTTATGTGGCTAAAATACTGACCATCTCTGAAGACATTGTTACTCTAGTGCTCTGGGGGTACATATCCTAGATTTGGGCGAATTAAAAAAGCAATTAAGAGCAAGAAATTGAGCCTAGAGTATATTGTAGTATAAATGAAATATGAGTAAGCTATAATGAAATATACATAAAAATAGCTTGGCCTAGTTTATTTTGTGAAGCTATAGTTGATTATAGACTTGTGCCTTTGCTCTGTCCTTCCTTTCACTGTTGAACAAAACTTTGTATCCTTCCCACTATAGGGGTGAATTTAGGGAGAATGGGACATGAGGTGGTATGGGACATAATTTTGCTTATTTTTTGGTCTGAGTGGTTCCCCATGAACTCCTTCAGATTAAAGATTCCAGAACGTTTTAATAAATAAAGTAATCTGATAAGGTGTGTGCTCACATGAACCAAAGCATGTAATGAATAATGAATGAGAATGAATACACAGCCCTTACATTTGTAATAATTGTTGGTTAATATAACAGTGTGATGTTATTACATTATTACAAATCATTTTTCAAAGTTTCTAAACAGACTAAGTGGAAGAACACGCTAAGAATATGACGTAGCTATTCCAACCAAAGAAAGTAGTCGGTTAAAGCGTTTACAAAGCCACTAGCCAATATTATTTGTCCTCCCACTAATATTAGCCACTATAAAGGTTCATGCCATCCCTGTCACACTCAACAAAATGTTGTTCAAAATAGACACATCTATTCCTTTTGAGGTGGTTGCATGAGGCATTTGTATTCTGATTGGACTATTAATCTAATTATGTATGGGACATTAGGCTCCATGCAAAGGCAGCTACCTACCCCTTGCACAGAAGATTCATGGTGAAAACATCACCAACACACGGGCGTGGCAAAAAGCAGACCACGTTGGCACAGGTTTTAACTAGATTGATTTTAAGGTTATAGATCGATTATTTGCACCTACTTATGACTTAAATATGCATATGATGTGTTGTAACAAAATAAAGAATCAGTTGTCACTTGTATACTATCAAAACGAATCATTTGGTCATTTTGAGTGTCCTTGTTTCCTAACACAGCTTTGGAATAGTACAGCATGGTTTTAGATACAACACATTTTGACATTATGAGGGCTTTTGTGCAAGGAAGCAGTTAGGATAGTGATTCATTCTGTTTATTACACCTACATCAATGCAGAGTTCTAGTTCCAGCCTAATTTTCGCAAAAGTGTTATCTCCAAATTAGCTTCGAAGCCAGCCAGCCTACAGCCTGCGGCGCTCTTGTTAATATTACTGCTGACGTTGGTGTAGATTGGAGGAGGCAAAAGTAAATGTAAATATTAACTGCTTTAATTATTTTCCCGCATATGTTGCAGGGGAGAACGATAAACACTCGGATAGGGAGAATGTGAGATGGTCGGTGGAAGGGAAGTAGAGAGCAACCTGTTGCTTTTGAGGAAAGGCCATTTATCTGCTCTGCACCTCCAGTCACACAGAGCGACAACAACAGGAAACATTTTGGCTGCGGCTGCTGTCTGACGGAGGGCTGGCCTCACGGTAATGACTGGAGTCAGGTAACCACCGGCCAGACCGAGTCGAGCCCTCCTCGGGAACGGGTTTAGACACGAAGGGAGGCGGCGAGAGTGCCTTTCCGAAACGGTTTCACTTCGTCTCCCGGTAATGCCGCGACTTTCTCTTTGAAGCAAAACTTTATAGATCCATAAAGTTTGATAAACATTTACGACGTCGCGCGCGAACTCATGTGACGAGTTTTGCGTTTCGAAGCCAGCTCGCTGCAGAGGCTACTCAGGTGTTCAGTACACAGTGGGATTAGTGTTTTTTTTTTTCTTTTGCCACATATTTCATCGAGCTGGAAGAAGGTTTTCTATTTTTTTGCGCTGTTTTTGGTCTTGTTTCACCTTAGCGTACTCGCTACGCTTTCGTTTTGAATATTTTATTGGACTTGCAGTATCAAGTGGCCAAGTTAGAACAGGTAAGTCTGTTATGCTGTTATGTGTTATGCTAGTTCAACCAAACTTTGTCATCTCTGCCTCAAGTTTGGTGTGTTCTGGTGGGTTGACACCTTTTGACAATGGGCCAACTGGTGGAAGTGATCCCAGCCAGAGAGCTGAACAGCCTCACCAGCTGTTGACTTGCCTGACCTCTGTAAAGCATTACAAAAACCAAGGGTTATACATTAATACAGCTACACTTTGAAACACCGTATCACTGCTCTGAACGTTCACTTCTGATATATCTGAACCTTGATTGAGTTTTGCACCAAGGTCGACTCAGCCTACAACCTTCACAAAAATCACTATAAAACTCCCATAGGGACTCAGAGTGTCTGTGGTACTCAATAGTGAGTTCATACTTGATGGTATGTTTTTTTGTATCTCCCAAGGTATCACTGCGCTGAGATATGTGCATAGTACCCATCTGACATTTATTACAGGAATACTATAGTTCTTTTTTGTGAGGATCTGTCAGTACTGAACCTTTTGAGTAATTATCACAAGGCCAAATAGAGGCTCAGTGTGCGGGTCTGCCAACACGTTAGGCAGTTTTATGATGCAGTGGTTAAGGTTTGCATCTGATAGTGATGTCTTGCTAGCTGCAACTCCCTCACCACCAAACACACACACACGCGCACACACACACACACACACACACACACACACACACACACACACAGGATCTCAAGTTCTGCATCTCACATTAACCACACATTTGTTTGCACACTCATACACACATACAAATTCACTTCTCATGCAGCACCACACAGAGTTACTTCAGCATTTTAAACCCACAGCTAGGGCAGGTCACCGCTTGGGAGACAAATATCATATTCTGTTTCAATGTAAGAATGCAAGCATAATGAATTATAGAGAAAGGTATTTGCCAAAGTATTATTTAAACCACCCAATGTTTAAATTGATTTTGTTATTACAATTAGATAAGCCAAAAGTTATTTGTAAATTAGGTGCCTTTTTGAAGAATGTTCTTCCTTTGTTTAAGTAACATTTGCTGTACTTTAGCCATGCCGTGTGCTATCGTTTTGTTATTATTGTATGTTCTGTTTGTGCTCCATGCCATGTGATCATGGTCTTGAGTCACAAATAAAGAAAGAAAAGAAAAGCTCAGTGCTGTGTGACAGCTCACCATACGCTCACTGTGTTTAGCATGCAGCCCAGCATGTGGTGGTTAATGGGCAGAGATCCCAGCATGGTTCTTCTCTACCAGCCTGAAGAGCTGAGGGGCTTGAGGCCATATACAGGGGGTGTTATTCACCTAATTGCACCTCTGGCTTATTCGACTCTCAGGACTTTCTTTAAGGTTTGTTAACAAGGTCACTTATGCCTGAAGTTTTAAAGAGAAGTTGCACTTATGTAGGATCACTGCCCAGGTCACATTACATGACCACATTAACTTCACAATGGCCAAAGGGGCA
This sequence comes from Centroberyx affinis, assembly GCF_046629955.1. NCBI lineage: Eukaryota > Metazoa > Chordata > Actinopteri > Beryciformes > Berycidae > Centroberyx > Centroberyx affinis. The sequence continues at coordinate 31,914 of NW_027280578.1, forward strand.
ACAGGTTCCAGATCAGTACTGCTGTTTTAAGATGCTTAAAGCACATCCCATGCTTCAAAGAAAAGGAATACTGATCTAGGAGGATCACTGCCCAGGGCAAATGATGACATAAACTTCAGCGAGGCCAAAGAGCTAAGCTGGCACTCTTAAATGAGCGCTGCTGTTCTAACATACTCAGTACTAACAGTCCAAGGATAAATCAAGCTTAATAAATCAGAGGACTTAGTTACTTGTGTTACCGCACTTGACCTGGGCAGCTTTGTAGGAACTTTTGCACAGGGGTTTAGTTATCAGTTGTGTGTCTGTCACTGGTTTTATCGTTCAGTTTAGGTGGACTGGGATTCAGATGAAGACATGGTGGACTGTTTTTAACTGTTTGAATTTTGTGCTGACTGCTGCAGCCTTCTGTCAAGGGCCGCACTGCAGCCTGTCTATTCCAATGCTATTTCTTCTTCTTTTAGCTGTTCCAATACACAGGTATACGCCCCCTAGAGGTGACGTTGAAATGGAATTCTATCTTGCAAATCACATTTGGTAAAAGTATTGAACATTTAGAAAGTTTAATATTGAATTCAGTCTTTCACTTGAACGTAGCTTGATCTGAAGCCAAACGAGATCAGATCTCTCCTGCACAAGAATCAAGTTAGATTGTAACTAAAGCCGCTGATACTTTATACATACAGGGTCAGGTGTTTAGACGGAACCAAAATCAAGTACAGGGAAAGCAGACCAGTTATTCAACTTCTCCCTCCTGCCTGTCTGTTGCTGTTTAGCTGAAAAGTTTTATCTCTAATGGTGCATGGGAAATGTAGCATGGAGCGCAGGTCGATACAAGGGAATGCGCTTGTCATTTGCAAATCAGTTTGGTTTTGATATGAGTCTGCAGAAATCTGTCCTCATGTGCAAGAGGAAGAGAGAGGGGAAGAGTGGGTGAGATAGCTGCAAAAGACAGATAAAAGGGCTTGAGAAACTGTGTGGTCGTCAGCACCACCAATCAGCTGCAGTTTTATCTTTTTAAATCATACTGAAGAGAGCAGGAGAGTCAGACATTGACAAGACAGAGGGAGATTAAAAAAACAGAGAGATAAAGGGGAGGAGAGAAAAGGGGGACTGGGAGTGATGAAACCCACCACTTCTTCTCCTGGCGAGCTGGGTGATGGATGAACGTTCAGCTGGAGGGAAATTCCTCACTGCCACTATCGCCCCCAGCGTATCTCTCTGTCTCTCTTTCTGTCTGTCTCTCTTTCTCCCTCTATCCTCAGTTAAGTGATATTGGATTATTCAAGTCTCTCTCTCACCCACCATGTCTCTCCGCTTCTCTCTCTCTCTCTCTCTTACATAACATCATCATCAGAAGTCTAACCCCCCTGCGACTGTGACAGGTCCATTTTTCGCTATTGAGAAATCTGTAATGGAGACATCAAGTGCTACATTACAGCCCAGTGGACAAATCTGATATCTGTTTCTGGAGTATGTCACCATGTCAATTCCCAGCATACCTGAGCTGCCAGCCACGCCCAGGCCTTTATCTGTGAACTAGTCTGAATTTCACAGGAACTCGTCCTTTTATTTGTCCCTTTTCCTTGGGTCTTTTGTGTATGCGGAGAAGGCAGGATTTTGAGGCGGAACAGTTTACATCATTGTGTGTGTGTGTGTGTGGTATTCTTTTCATTTGGAATAATCTGTTTACTTACGCCTGTGAAATCCTAGCTGACAGTTGGTGAGAGGAGGAGGATATAAAAACATTTACCATCTTAAGTTTACTCTCTCCCCCTCTCTTCCTCTCGTAGGCAGCACACGCCCCTTTCTCTTACACTGACACCACCAACAATACATTAATCTAGTAGACAAGGATTAGACAGTTAAGTAATGTCTTATTGGTGTGAAGGTAATGGCCTGAGGAGATAACATAAAGAAAGAAATGAGCCCTCTCTGACATGATGATGAAGTTCGCTTCTTAGTTTTCCAGCATTTGCCCAGCTCTTTATCATGGATTCCCTTAAAAGTCTTGTCTAAGTGCGGCCCCATTAAGGAAGCTGTTCCCTGTGCTTTGGTGGCCTTTGCAAATCATAAATCCATGTATCTGTCTAACTCTCTTTGTTGTCTAACAATGATGGCAGTAGCTGTCCACACTCTTCTTCGCTTCATGGAAGCAACTTTGTGAATTATATTTTTTAAATTTGATCAGTGAGTGTTCCCTTATTTCCACCAGTTACCGTGGTACTTTGGGTTGCCATGGGGTTCCCAACCGATCTTTGCCTCTTTAATAGCCTCCCATACTGTGATGATTTTTAACGATAGCAAATTACACACTTTTCTTTGTGGATGGTAGAAGAAACTCTCTGTGAGTCATGCCTGCTTTTATCTGTGTGGTTTGAATAGTATTTGCATTACCAGTTATAATTTGTTTGATTTTCATGCGTTGGTATCTAGCACAATTAATCACTGTATGCAGTGTAAAATCCAAATCCAGTGTTCGTACTCTATCCGTACTCTATCCATACAGTGTGTAATGGAGCCTTTCAGCTTTTCCTCACACCAGCCAAATTTGTCTTGTCTTGCTTCCTATTTGAAATTAGCAAAATGCCTGTTAGGTGATTAAGTACTTCTGTGGTTTTTAAGTTGTAGTACTTTTTTGTTGCTCTGGCCAATGTTGGACAATCCTAACCCTAATCCACTAATACCGTTTGCCTACCCAGGTCAATAGAGTGTATCTTGCCTCTCTGAGATGTGTTTATGACCTTGGTGTGTTGATCAAGTTGTGGAGAATACTTTAGGTTGCCCAAGAGAGATGAAGGCATTCCTTTGTACCAGCCTGCTGACCCTGGTTTAACCGTAGTGGTGGTGTGATAGTGCTATTGACCTAGTTGTTATTGAACCCCACAGTGTTGGGTCCTGGGAACTATCCAAGACCTTTAACCTTGATAGGGAATCAGACACGGCTGAAAAATGAACATTAGTATATGCTTTATTTAGCTTCCCATAGACTTGAACAGTCTCAAAGGTTGTAACATTACTCTGAGGATCAGATATATCAGGTTTTCCTTGCCACAAAGTTCTGTTTGTCCACCTGAAAATCCTTGAAAGTGTCCATAGTGTCCTAGAACTTAATTTCACATATTACAAAGTAGTAGACTCATGCATATGATGGACAGATTGTGCTATAATTTCCAATTCCCAAACCTGGTTTTCTCTGGGGGATGATGATGGTAGGCCACTTGAACTGCTTCAGAACTCCTAAGCATGAATACACACAGTATTTGTATTCATTCAAGTACTGTGTATATTCATGCAGCATTTGTATTCCTTCAAGTGCCTTGTGCAAGGAAAATGCAAAACAGATTGGATGTTTTACATTCTCATTTAGATGGCAAAGAAAATCTTAGGTTAGCTGCCTAAGGATAATAAGAAAAACCTGTCCACACCTCAGCCCCGCTGACAATGAGCTAACTGCAACAGTGAAGTAGAATCATTGTACAACTGAGAGCTTGGCCGATATTGTATGAATTATGCTTCTAGGAATGGGAATGCTGTTGTTTCTGTTTTTTGTCTTTTGGGGTGAATATGATTTTGATCTTGATCAGGAGTGAATAAGTAGCCTACTCATACTCAATGAAGTTTGATACATGTGGGCCCTATAATCCTTCCTCAATACCAGCAATGCAACACCTAACTTTTCTTACATTTTAAGTTCCACGAATTTCAGAAAGTCATTTGATATGAATTCCTCCCGTCTTCCTCACGGCTATAATCCCAGAGAGCGCGGGAGGGTGGGGTGTGTGTGTGTGTGTGGATGGATGGATGGATGAGTGTATTATCTCTAATTTCCTTCTTGGCGGGCTGGAATGTCAGCTTGTTTGTCCGCCACGATAATGAGGAAGGAGGCAAGTTAAACATTAGATTGTCTGATTTGAGAGCTACAAGGTGACTAGGCACCCTTGCAGAATAGATTTACACATAGGCCTATGCTGTGAAATGCTGCGATTTGGCATTGCAAGGTCTTACCAGCTAGTGCTGAACGAGTTATTATCTCTCCTACAGATATTTACATAATTCAAGGTAAGACTTTTCAGGCTACGTCATATCTGTTGACAGTTCAGATTAGTTACCATACAGATTGTCTTTGTAAGGTTGTACCATGCTGCCCTACTGTAGTTTAATTCTGAAATAAGCTGCTATGTGTTATGTGAGATGATGTGTGTAATCTTGGCTGAGCTACGAGGCCCAGCGGCACACAGGCCTCCAGGCTTTTGACTCCATGACAATAGTGAAAATGAACCGAGACCGGATTACACCAGTCCTGCATTCCTCTCCAAACCTGTTTGAGACTCACACACACACACACACACACACACACACACACTAATCCTGTGCACACACAGACAGACAAACCACTGAAGCAAGCCGTTACATGTCACACACACTCTTGCTCAAAGTGCAGAGAGAATACTTAACAACTAGAGGAGTGTCTGCGTGCGTGTGTATATGTGGGGAGTCAGAAAACTCATTAGTAGAAAATCCTAAAATAGTTCTACCAAAAAGAGGCCAAATGACAGAACAAAATCCGTTGTGCTGGTATCAGTTCTGCTTTTTGATGACACCTCGCCGTTGCTGTGCATAAAGTTGTGAATATCACTTAAAAAAAAAAAAAAGACAGGCATGAGGGTGTACTGTAGGTGCACCAGTGCTGCAGAAGTTACTTTCACATCTTGGATACTTGTGAAATCTCTCTGTGTGCATGTCTGTGTGAGCATTCAAGATACTGAGAAATGGAGAATGGCACATAGAAGCTGAAGAACATCTTTGTGGTGTCTCTCTGTGTACTGTATGTGTGTCAGGCTGCTAGGTTTGACGCAGACGCTGACAGAATGTTTATATTGTGAGACAGCCTGAGGTGCCTTGTCAGGACTTGTCAGAGCAGGTGTCTTAAACTGTGATCCCGCTCTTCTCTTCACATCACTTCCTTTAATGCATGCTCTCTCGTTCGTCTTAACGTCTCTTGTTCCTCGCACCATTTTCCCAGTGCATAATGTCTCTCTCCCTTGCTGTCTGGTCTCTCTCGTCAGGCTTTGTTTGAACAGCGACTCGATGAACAAGGCTGCAGTGTTGACCTCTCACTTCTTTCTCTTTCCCTCTTCCTCTCTCTGTCTCGGTCACTCCGTCTCACTCTGTGAGTTTGGTCAAGTTGGCCATAAATGCCAATCTTGGTTCCAATTTCTCATTTCCCCTTTGAGGATTAAAGTGAAAATCTACCCTAAAACAGAAGAGGCATTTGTTATTCATGTGAGCTTAAGCTTTGGGTTTTGGGCCCCCATAAAATAATTGGACTGGCTCTAGAAAGTGTCTTTTGATACCATCACATAATCGAGACTTGACTCTCTTGTTTCAAACCTAAAAATACTTTCTCTTGTAAACAGAGTTTGCCAAGATTACAGTACATGTTTAACATTTGTGAATTATTTTCACTTTAAATCAACTATTCTGTTAACATTTTCAGGCTGGAGACACACATATACATCACACATTACACTTCCATCATTTATTTAACTCAAAGATAAATAGGAGAGGCTATAATGACCCAGCAGTTCAGGGCAACTTTGCCTTCAGTCACACTGTCTCTGTTTCCCATGCAGCCCCAGCTAGCTTGTAATCTTAACTCCAACAGAATACCACAAACTCATTCAAACGCATTCCACCTCAGTGTTAAAGACCGGTGTTACCTCACTCATCATGGACACTAATACATGTCTTTAAGCATTTATGTTCAACGCTGAAGGAGATAAAGCCGTATAGGAGAGTTCATGAATGCCAAAACATGAAACCACCGTGATTAAGACCGTCTGATGGGAGACAGTTGATAACCTATAGCTTCCTGCCTTGGAGCCAGGCAAGGTTGTGACTACAGTATACGTACATGTGTGACTATATTTTCAACTGGGCCATCAATCCAACATATGTTTATTTTATATTTGTGCGGAAATCCTAATCACAGACGTTTGAATTGGATTGAGGATAGTATGTTACTAATCTTGTTAATGGGTAATGTATGTAAATATAACAATCATAAAAACATAATAAACATATGTTAACATAGTCAGTGAGTATATGTACATCCAGCCTAATAGTACATTATTAACTCTTATTACTCCTAGTCCAAATGAACTGACTGCATACAAACATCTCCAGAGTGGCGCGACCTCACTGACCCCAAAGTTATTTTGATGTAACTGATTCACACTTCAACTGTGATTTCCACACTTGAACTAATGCAACAATCTGACTTCTTCACGGTTGGATTAAATAGATAATCCTGCATGTTAATCAAACTCAGAGAGCCAAGCTTACTCACCCAAGCTGCATAGCGCCTGTTATTCTTCAGCCTCACCATGCATATGTTCTGAATGACCGTGTTAATCTCTACAGCCCTCTCTGTTGATTGGATGATTGGATGACAAGGTTTTACAAAGGTTTCATCATCCTGTCATGTTTGATCTGCTGTATGGATTTAATGGCTGTGGAACCTATTTCTCGCCCGAAAGCCTTCCTGAATTAATATTTTAAAAGTGAGCGTTAGATAGTGATTTTGACATTGCTTGGGATTAGAGGGTTGCCTTCATTTGGAACCAACATCAGCAATATGCGACTATATATTTATGTATATGTAAGCTTTTTTCCAGGCTTTTACGTTTGATGTGCTATATTAATGGCTGCACAAACTATGGAAAACGATTTCATTTTTATCCTTCTAATAGTGTAGAATTTTTCACTAGAGACTTGGTAGACAAAGATAATCATAGTCAGTCTTTGTAGAAGAGCTCCTATAGCCGGTTTAATCCAGAAACGTCCATGTCACAATACATACTGGATCAGCCCATATGGAGAGTCTAGAGGTGAGGGACCGGGTACAGTGTGTCTGTGTGTGTGTGTGTGTGTGTGTGTGTGTGTACATGACTGTTCCATTACTACACGAGGGGAAGGATACTGCGGGTAGAGTGGGGCGAAAGCTAAGACCAGCCTACCCCCTTCTAAACAGAGTCGCTATTGGTTGTGTGTGTGTGTGTGTGTGTGTGTGTGTGTGTGTGTGTCGTGCGTATCTGTGTGTGTGTGGTACCTGACAGAAGGCCATTGATCCCTCCCAGCCTTCTTATGGCTGTAAAACATAGAGGACGAAAGAGAGCGAAGGAATTTGCTCCTTTGGGTGCTATTGTTACATCATATTCTCCTCTCCTAATACGATTTACCTGAATTGTCAGTGCATTAAACTTTCTTTATTCTAGATTTCTTTTGATATTCTGTTGCGGTGATGCCTTTGATGCTCTGAAGCGCATGTGTTCTGGTGTGATCATTTGTGCGGCTGATACTCTAAATGGGATTGGTAGGTTGATGAAGGCTTTGATGCTTTGAAGCGCGCACGTTATTTGAACTTGTGCCGTACTTCAGAAGTTAGGCAGCGGTAGGACTGTCATGTCAAGTGCTGCAGTGATAAATGACTTGGAGTAAATCTGTGATGTATGTTGTTGACTTTGATAATCTCTGACACACTCCCAAGTCTATTATACTGTTAGCACTGTGAGGGAGACACACACACCCACACACGCACACACACACACACACACACACACACACACACAGAAGAACAGCGGAATGCAGTGTTTTCATTCCCCCGACCCGGACTGTCAGTCAAAGAAACTTTGCTGTGTGCTGTTGGAGCTGGCCCGTCCAAACCCCTCAAATTCCACTCATACCACACACATACACACACACACACACACACACACACACACACACACAAATTCACCCCACCGTGTCTCAGATTTATTTCTATCCAGATAAGCAGGATATCCATCTCCAATAATGTGATTTCTGCAGCAGAGTCCGGAAATGGAAATCGATAGCTGATGAAAAAGCACATTACAACAGTTCTCTCTGTTCTGTTCATCCCTCACGCTGGAGAGTGATTGCCTCTTTGATTGCCCCATCTCTGATTGAAGTTCTATCCAGGAATTTGTTTTTACAACTTGTTAGCCGTCTGTTTCAGTTAGGCCCTTCCTGAGCGGCGGCAAATGACGACAGCGGGGGATGCGTGAGGTCAGAGATCAGGGTCATTGCGATTGGATGTTCTGTCTCCTATCGTCTGGAGGACAGCAGTGTTTGTTCTCTTCCTGTTCCCAAACATATGGAGGGAAGGATATTTCCAATCTACAATGGCCTTGGAGCACTGACTGTCTGTCTGTCTGTCTCTCTCTCTCTCTCTCTCTCTCTCTCTCTCTCTCTCTCTCTCTCTCTCTGTATCTAATAATTTCAAGTAGGGCTGCAACTAACGATTATTTTCATTGTTGATTAATCTGTTGAATATTTTCTTGATTAATCAATTAGTTGTTTGGTCTATAAAATGTCAGAAAATGGTGAAAAATGTCGATCAGTGTTTCCCAAAGCCCAAGATGACGTCCTCAACCACAACCCAAAGATATTCAGTTTACTATCATAGAGGAGTAAAGAAACCAGAAAATATTCACATTTAAGAAGCTGGAATCAGAGAATTTTGACTTATTTTTCTTCAAAAATTACTGAAACCGATTATCAAAATAGTTGCCGATTAATTTAATAGTTGACAACTAATCGATTAATCGTTGCAGCTCTAATTTCAAGTGGTATAGGTTTTTCTAAACTCTCTACTTCTTTCCTCTTATCTAGTACAGTTCCACCATTAGCTCCTAGTCTCACATTTCTACACTGGCTACACTGCCGCTGTGCTGGTGCTCCACTCCACAAGAAGAAGTGACTTGAAAATCCTGCAGTCCTAATGCTGGATAGACGCGGGTTAAGGAGACATGCAGAGGCTGCAGCATGCAGCCTTGTAAACGAGCCCCTAGCAGTTGAACTGCACTTCCTAAGCAAAGACGATTCCAACCTACCCGTTACTAATGCAGGTATTAGAAATTAATGAAACCATTAACGTTAGTACATGTAGTGCAGCGATATCAGAGTGCTTTTGTAATTGCACACAATCTGATACCCCCCAACCCCCGTTTGCCTCCCATTTGCCTCTCTCCCTAGAATAGTCGCCACCCCCCCCCCCCCCCCCCATCTCCTCCTCTCTGAGAAATGGAGCAGAAACATCAAAGTGCCGTGAAGCAGGGTGGCCAGGGGTCTAACAGCAGTGTAATTGCATCATCGCACAAAAACAGAATGTCACTGGATGGCCTTTTTATGACCCACCCCCCTCCACTCAACCCCCCATTAGTCCTGAAGCTGTTTTAGCAACTCTGTGTATGCTGAGCCATGTTGCGTGTTCAGTGACTAATATTTACAGAATCAACACTTTTCGGAAGACTGCTGCTCTTTGATCTTTTACCATGCCCCCTTGACAAACAGTACATCCTAGCTTATTTTAGGGGCGGATTCAGACAAATCAACGCTTTGCCTGCCCACCTCTCCCCCTTGTTAAGAGTGAGCAACTTGTCCACTGTCTTTGATCATATAATGACTGGATTATTAAAATTGATTCTTGGTCAGAGAGGTTTGTCAATGATTGACCCCAGCTTGGTGATACCTGTGTCCGCGGGGTAATATGCGTACAGCTGCAGTCTTGTTAGTGTCATGACTGAAAGGTCACAGGTTTCGATCCCCACTGTAGTGTCCATCCCTGTCAAAGTGTCCCTGATGCTGAAATGGCAGACCCTGCCCTTTGACCTCTCTACTGAAATGTGCTCACATATCCATGCCTGAGTGGAATATTTGAAGAAACCTGTTCCTAAATACTTAGTGTGAAATATAGTGGAAAAAAGTGCTCTAAATTCCTGAAATACCTGTGTTAGACCTACATCACCATTGGTATTATATTCTCAGTCAGTCAGTGGTAATACAGAGCTAGAGGAGGCAGAGACTGTATGTGAGTGCTACCCATCAATTACACTGATTGTACCTTAGCCTTTTCCATTGTTAATGGGTGTGTTGGCGTTTCTTTTCAGGGAACTTCTTTTTAAGCACTCAGAGAAATGAAATGCTAATGCTTTGCCTTGTTTGGGATTTGCTCTGTTTGAATATAATGAAAAGGCTTTCTCTGATGTGCACTGTGATTTGGATTCTGCTGATCACCATAATAGTTTGTTGAGAAGGTCTTCTGGAGCACCTTTTGATTAAAAAAAAAAAGAAAATGCAGCCTCTTGCAATTTGTGAATAGTAGCGCTGGTTGCCATCTCCATTTGATATACAGAGAATTGTGCATGCCCTACTTGTGTGCACTACCTGTGTGTGTGTGTGTGCGTGTGTGTGTGCGTGTGCGTGTCAGAGAAAGCCGCAGGCACTGAGCTATGATACTAAAGGATTCCGTATAGTTTTTCATTCCAGACTCCCTACTGTTCCTCCATCTGTTCGCGCAGAGCTAATGTCACCACACTAGCAGTCGGCATATAGACTTCATGGCACCCCACTAGGCAAATACACATTCTTATATAAACACACACACGCACACACATACAGACACTAGGCAAATATACTTTCTTTTCGCACCAAGGCACGAGGAATGTTTGCAGTGAAACCATGCTGACCGTCTGCAGTCAGGCTGACTGACGTGAGAGGCTGCCATAGCAGTACAGAGTTCCTAGCCTCTTCCCTATCAATCACTCATAATGCACCAGGTAGTTTTACGCGTTCCTCTTCTTTTCTCTTTCGACTTTCACCATAGCTGCTCCACTGCACGGTGAGAGATAGAGACAGAAACTGGGAGAGACTGGGAGTGTGGGAGGTCATACCAGAGAGGTCAGACAACCTCCTGCTTGCTCAACTGGCAAGCGTCTATAGGACCGGAATTGTTGCCGTGAAAAACAGAAAACCGGCTATTTTAATGGAATTGAGTCTCGTTGCAACACAGTCAGCTGGGCTGGCAGGCAACAGGTGTTACAGTGAACTGCTGTCTGTAATTAAATGGCAGCCAATGAGCTGTGTTTATGGCTCTATGCCGTGTTGCTGTTCTGCTACTGCTGTTTCGTTCCCTGAAGTGCCTCGGGAATAGTGTGAATTGACAGAGGCAAGGGTGCAGTGAACAAGTGCAGAGTCTGTTCCGTCCCACGGGACATTTCGTGGGGTGAAGTTCTTTCTGAATACCCGAGGATGATTGTGGGAGTTGTGTGAAAATTCGCAGCTAAGGTGCAAAGATTTATCGTTCAAGTTAAATTTGAACAATAATTAGACTTCCTCTAAGTGGATACCGCTCAATAAAGAACAGTAAATGATTTTCTCAAGTGCTGTACAACATGATGAAGTACAGATACAGAGGAATGTCTCAGCCCTGACTGACTGACCCGAATTTGTTTCTTGATCTTGATATTCTTGGATATAGAGCGAAATCTAGAACAATCTCTTATTTTCTGTCTGTCCCGCACCAGCTATTTTCTTGCCTTCTCCATTTCTGTGTGTCCAGTCACAGGTTGTGCCATTTGGTGGACGCTTTTTACTCCAAGTGCCTACATGAGTGCACAAGTGTATTTTGGGTAGCCTCAGCGGGGTATTGAATCCCGAACCAATCGCTCCAGTCTGTATCACCCCCTTGCTCTCTTCCGCTCCCTTTGTCTTCCCTTCTCTCTCCCTCTCTCTGCTCCGGTCCCCTTGACTTTCTCCGTCTCTTAACTTTTTGACTTTGCCTCCCTCTCTTCTCTACCCTCCTGTATCATGTCTAATTATCGGAGTCAGTGTGTGTCTACGGGGAGCTCCTCAATACCTCCTCATCAAAGCCTCTGTTTGTGTTTGCTTGTTTATCTCTGGCTGCTATTCTGGGCGCTCTCCTGGAGCCCTGATGAGACACAAGCCTCCACTCCCTACGGAGGCTTATACTGTAAGCTGTCATAGCACCTCCAGTCATTCAAAACACTGCCGAGATGAGATTTTTGTCTCTCTCTCTGCGTCTGTTCCTCTTGGAGGGGTGCAATCTCTCTTGCTTCTGAGTCGCTCTCTATCTATATACCGTATATATGTTCACATGTGCTTGTGCCGATCTGTCTCCCCACCTCTGTTCTTTAGAGAACTCCAGCGTAATGAAAGGCATGCCAGGGGTTGTTTCTCAATCTGTTTTTTCTTCCTTCATCCTCTTTGATCCTCCTTTCTTTTTCCTCCCGCCACAGTACACTGACATATTCATATTGTTTGTTGTGGGCCCTGTTCCCCTGTGACACCCCCCCTCCCCACCCACCACCCACCTCGTTGAGAGAGGTGAAGGAATCCTTCAGGTGCAGGTAAAGAGAAGTTTTCTCGCTATGATAACTAAGTCTCCCTCAGGCCGTGAGAGATCTGCCGCGTTGCAGCAGCAACCATCAGCTTTACTGTGTTGCTGCTTAACTGGTGCAGCCTGGCGGGGAGGAACGAGAAACCTCATTTGTTGGAGGGTTTGGGAGAAATGAAAAAAGCGGGCTGTGGATCGATGTACCAAAGATTATTTTGGCAGTTTGGTGGTGGGGAGAAGAAAAGGTGTCCTTTTTTTCTAGAATTGGAAGTGCGAGTGTTGCGACTGTAATAGGGTGGAAAAGGTAAAGTCACTGCTCAAGTTCCATCTCCCCATTGGTATCCTTAGGCACTAGCTTGTTTGTTAGTTTGTGCTGGGTTTGTATAAAAGAGGTGTGTGTGTGTGTGTGTGTGTGTGCGTGTGCGTGTGGTTACTGGTAAGCAGAGGGTTTGTTCCTCAAAGTTCTGTGATGGCGATTAGCGATGCTACCAGTGACAGTGTGACATTTGTTACACAAATGGGACCGTGTACTACCCACATCTTTCCCAATGTGAGATCTCGGTTGCTGTGGTGGCTAAATGATTTTTGGTGTAAGAAACAACTCCTTAAAGTCCACAGGGGATTGTCAGAGACTGGGAGTTTATTGCTGTCGTCGTGTGAAAAACGCCAATAAAGACAATGTTTTTACTATAATTGTTACTTCAGTTATGAAATCTTTTTTTGTTCACAAAACCCACCCTATGTAGAATTACAAAAATGCATGGGGGCAAACAAGTTTTTGTTCCCCTCAGTTCCTGAAAAGTTTTTTTTATTTAGATGTGAGGTTTTCCTCTAACAGCAGAGTTATGGTTTGTGATGGTGGGAACTCACTAATGACTGAGTTGCTTTTTGGGGCGCTGGTTGCTATGTATGACTATAGTCTATGCTCTCTCATGTACCTCTGAGTTTTTGGGAGCTCCAATATTGCCCCATTTAGTGTCAGCTGCAGGGGGAAACAAATGTGGCCCGTGCTCATTTGCTTGGAGACGCCTGAGGCCATGTCATGAGACTTAATGGGGTGAGAAGAGACGTTTTTGGTGAGGGTGGGATTACTGCGGAGGATTGTGGGTCATGGTGGCTCCGCAGACGAAGGCGCGTACTTGCGAGATACTTGTCCAATTACATGCTTCACAAATAGCCATGGCTCAAATCCTGCATCTGTCATCTTGTGCACCCACTCATCAACTCCATAGCCTCCATATCCTCTGATTTTAAGGACTAACCTTGAAATGCTGTTTGGCTCTGTTCTCCATACTGACTCCATTAGGCCTCCATTAGTCTCCATTAGACTCCAGATGCATTTTGTGCATATTTTACACTAGTAGAGACAGAAAAATAGTAGAGCCCAGACACCATCAAAAAATGGACTTGTAAACAGATGAAAATGTTAAGTAGGGTTTTAAAAGGATCACACCACAGATCACAGATTCATGTGAATTAATAGCGAGGGCTCGCTCTCTCTTGGTAAAAACAAATAACGAATAAACCCAATGCTGAGAGTAAATGGATCCACTTGATCTCTTAAACCTCTAATCTCTAACCTTTGACCCTGTCTTGTTGTGTCGCAGGTGCCAGAGATGGATGAGGCGGAGAAGTACCAACAGAGACTGCAGGCCATTGCTGTGAGTCCACCTGCCACTCTCTCTCTCTCTCTCTCGCTCTCTCTCTCTCTCTCCACCCCACATATACACACATTTATCTATGTATGTACTCGTACAGAAAGAGAGGGCTAAGGGACTAGGCTGTGCCCTGTGAGCTGTCCATAGCTCCTTAATAATTTACCCAGGGTGCTGTGTGGCGAGCCAGGGCCTGCCTGGTCCCACGAAAACAACACCAGAGGGTTGCCATGGGGACAGGTACTCTTCTCAGCGGCCGAGTATTATGGGATAGGTACCTGGTGTCTATGGCGACAGTGTCCTTGTGACAGATGGTTGACCAGGTGTCCCCCTCCTACTCTTTCCCACTGATGTTTTATTCACCGCTATCTCTTTTCTTTCTTTCTTTGTTTATTTATTTACTTACTTCTGTTCTGTCTCTCGGTCTGTCTTTCTCTTTCCATCTTTCTTTCCGTCTTTATTTGAATAAAACCTTACTCCTCTTGCTCACTCCCTCTCTACCACACTCTCAATCATTCTCTCTTTCTCTCTCTCTCTCCCTCCCTCTCCCTCAGGAGAAGCGTCGGCTGCAGGAGGAGCAGGACAGAGCCAAGAGAGAGATGGAGGATGAGAGGCTGAGACTACAGCAGCTCAAGGTCTGACACACATCATGCACAGAATACATGTTCTGTCACTCATTCACACGCACGCACACACACACACACACACTTTTCAATATGAGTGCAGCCGTCATTTTAGTTAGCCAAAATCCTCTGCGGACACATTCTAGCTTGTTAGCAAGCAGATACCCTCCAAATTAATTTCCAAGACACACACACACACACACACACACACACACACTCACTCTCTCTCTCTCTCTCTCTCTCTCTCTCTCTCTCTCTCTCTCTCTCTCTCTCTCTCTCTCTCTCTCTCTCTCTCTCTCTCTCTCTCTCTCTCTCCCTCTCCCCCCTCTCTCTCTCACACACACACACACACACACACACACACACACCCTTCCACACTTCCTGGTCCTGCCAGTCTCTGACAAGGTTAAAGGCAGGCCTTCCTTTGCTGAAATCAGTTTTTATGCGAGTGTTTACACACTCTGCGACGCACCGAGCTGCTCTATTGTTTTCACATCATTTCCAGATTGGCGTTCCCCCTTCCTTCTCCACTGTGTTACACGGCCCTGGGGCACATTCCTCAAATTGTGTGTGTTTGTGTGTGTGCAGGCATGTGCATTCAAGAGAATACTTTGCATATGCGTACCAAATATGTATGTGTTTGTGTGTCTAATTGAGTATCCGTATGTGAGTGTCTATATGTGTACAGTATATCAGTTTGTGTTTGGCACTACACAAGTTTATTGTATCCATGAGATCAAAACATCAAACAGTAACAGCCCTCGAGGAACCATTTTAATGATTAATCCGATGCTCGTTCTCTCGCGGGAGGTCTTTACATCTCAGCTTTTAGTACATTCATTAGCCTTGGTATTGACTGTTGCGTAAGCCCAGGGCTGCTGTTGTCAGATGTAGGGAGGTGATAGGAGGGAGCAGCAGCTTAGCTCCTGACCTGGGAGGAAGTTTAGGGAGGGCCGTGTCCAGCCAGCCAAAAGCACCGGGAGGGGAACAGAGCGGGCGCTTGTTCTGCGCCGCAGGAGAGAGCACAGAGAGGGTTTTTGTGACGCTTATAGGGTTAGGAGTTATCTAGTGGCTAGCAGCTAGCACGATTTTGGAAACATAGGGCCAGGGGCTGGAAGGTGGTGTGGGTTTTCTGATGCTTTCAGCTCAGCAGTTAGTGAGAAGCTTGCAGATATCACCCAGCTTTGCACAGCAGAGTGGCTGCTATGCATGCTTCGCACTGGATAGTAGAGCATATGTCGCATGATTATGAGTGAAATTATAATCCTGGCTGTTTTTGCTAGAGGAAATGTAAACTACTTTAATGATCCCTGCAGAGAGATTATCTTTCCTCTTGCCCTCCTCCACAGGGAGGTCAGAGGTCAGGCTCAGGGATTCACTTGCTCAAGGACACTTCAGCAGGGCCGACAGTTGCTGACACTGGTGTTTGAACCTGAAGGATAGTCGCCCAACTCACTATGCCATCCATACTGCCATTATGATCAAAATTGTTGATCACAATAATTAGTCTTGATGATCTGGGGAACAAAACTGTTTTGCATGTTTTCAACTACAGCAGACATTCTAAATGAAATGTTATACCATCGACATGATACCATCCCAAGTATTTTTTTTGTATCAAATTTAAAGCAGGTGAATGGATATGGCAAAATTATAAAAAATATCCTCAATATTGCCAAAAACTTTCCTGCTCACTTGAGGTGGAAATGATTTTGTCAGTAAAGAAATGATGCAATAAATAGCGATGGGTGCATTTGTTAAATGCATAATGAGATAAGCCTGGCATGATCTGCCTTATATGGTTCAAACTCATTGCAGAACAATTCAAAAGTGGCTTTTGACATCCTGAAATGTTGTCTGTAAAGTGTCTGTCCACCACAACCTCTCAGAAATGTCGTATCCGCTGTCTCATGTATAAGATGCAGTCGAATATTGCATTCTTTGTGTGAAAGCATGAAATATGGCCAACTTTAGCTGACACTCGAGAATGATAACAACTTCCTCGATATGCATCAATTCTTGAATTACTCTCCATTGGATGTGTTTTGGGTTTTTTTGACATTCAGGAAGCCAATTTATTCACTTCAGCCCAGGTGATGGGAATTTGCATTTTATGTTTTACTTTACAGTGGCTTGGAAACATTTTGGAGAATGAAATTGTGATATACTATCATACATGATTATATGTGCAGGTGTAGTAGAACATGAGTCTCTGCAGCAGCACTCAAGGCTGGATTCACTGATGGAGATAACCCATGTCCTTGAGCAGATCGTTTTTCTACCTTCCTCTCTCTCTCATAGAAAAATCATGTCCGTAGGGCTAGTCTTAATCAATATGCATGAAATAAACCCACAATGTTTCAAACAACATGAAATGTATTGGTACTGTAGTTTGAGATGGACTATCATGCTCGCAAGTGGGAACTCACAACATATACATCCGCACGGATCTCTCTCTCTCTCTCTCCCTCTCTCTCACTCTCTCTCTCTCTCTTTCCCTCTATTTCACACACACAAACACAACAGCTTTGAAGTCTGCGCTATGAGCCCTTTGGGGGTCTGATGTGACGAGACATTGGTGAGGGCCAGAATGTTTGAGGAAGTAAATGCCGGCTGCAGACTTCCTTTCCTGACTCCTCTGCACTATCGTTTGAGCGAGAAAGAGAAAGAGAAAATGAGAGAGAGAGAAGGATCTGAAGGAGAGCTAAAGAGGATTGAGGAGAATGGAAACGAGGGAAAGGCAACATAGGGAAGGGTTAGTCCCTTTATGTGGCAACGAGGACCAGGTAGGGAAATGACAAGGAATGGCGACAACAAAGGAAATGAGACGGATTTCCTTTTTTAAATGAGTATTAGAGTTAAAGGAATGGGATGGGACACCTGTTGAGTGTATGTGTGTTTCTGTTAGGCGCTTGAAACTGTTTGTGTCGAGGCAGCCAGTGAGAGAGTCAATTCTACACCTTATTGAGAACTTCTCCTCCCTGTAAAACATGAAAGCACCCGGTTGGTTTGGTTTACTGCAAGCATCGAGTAGTCAGAGGCAGCCCCGGGCAGCTTTTGTTCACTGGGTCATGTCTGTCTATTTACTGGAGAGTGGTGGAGGAATAAAGAAGGGAAAGAAGGAAAAGCGCACATGTAGGGCTGGGCGATATCGATATATATATGGCTCACTTATGTAAAATCACATGTTAAATAATCAAATTGATGTTCATCCCATTGAACCGAATGGTATTGTTAGGTGTCATGTCAAAATTATCAAATATTCCCAACATACTGATTTTGTTAGAATTTTAAATAAAATTTGTTTGCTATCATCAATTTTGACAGCAGAATTGTTTGTTATGATATTCCAATATCTAGGTCTCTCCCCCCCCCCACCTCCTTCCTCCCATCTTTCATTTGCTTTATCTCTCACCTCTCTATCTCTCCCTCTCTCTCCATGTCACTACTCCCTCTCATCTCTTCCTCTCTCCCCATCTCTACCTCATATTCTATTTCCCTCCCTCTCTTCCTTCTTCTTTCTTCTTCCTCTTCTCTCCATCCCACCAACTCTCTCTCTCTCTCTCTCTCTCTCTCTCTCTCTCTCTCTCTCTCTCACTCCAGAGGAAATCTCTAAGGGACCAGTGGTTGATGGAGGGCCCTCCCCAGTCCCCGACCTCCCCGGACGCCCAGAGCCCCCGCTCCCCTCTGTGGGGCTCCCAGGCCCAGGAGATCGAAAAGCGCATTGACAAGTATGGCCACTGCGTGTTTGTGTGTGTGTGTGTGTGTGTGTGTGTGTGTGTGTGTGTGTGTGTGTGTGTGTGAGGGTGTGTGTGTGTGTGTGCACGCAGGTGTGCATGAGTGAGAGAAAGACCAGGAGAGTTCGTGGCTGTTTGGGAAAGGGAGATGGTTAGTAAAGCAAACAGAGTATGAGCCAATTGTCAAGTCTTTGTTGTATTTTTATTGTCGAGGCTCAATTTATAATTGATAGTTACAGTGTTCCGGTTTCTATTTTAGTTTCTTTGTCATTGTTGCTGCTGTTGTACAATATGTATGCTTTGGCAAAGTAAGTTTTATCATGCCAGTACTACACTTGAATTGGAACTTGGAGGCCGAGTGAGAGCGAAACTGAGTGTGTGTGTGTGTGTGTGTGTGTGTGTGTGCATGCCCTGGTCTAGCGTGCACACTCACCAGGCAGGACTAGCCTTCTCTTTATTGCAACGGACAATGTTGTCAAGTCCCTGCAGACTGTACTCCTCGAACCGAGAACCAGGCTTTTTATAGCAAACAGCCACCGCTCTGCCTCAGTCTCCTCCAACTCTCCTCACACTCTACTGTAGGGCCTCTGTGGGCATGGAATATACTGTATGAGGCAAACACAAGCCTAGAGAAGTAGAACTTAGTGCGGGATTATAAAATATGGCTATGATCATATTTGAGCCTCACATTTGAAAATATGTTTACATAAATAGACTTAAATGTATCATAAAATATGAATGTATTGTAGGTATAGATTTGATGTGTTTGCGTTTTTGTGTGTGTGTGTGTGACTGTTTGTCTGTCTCAGGTTGCAGACAGAGAGTCAGCGGTTGGCAGAGGAGGAGGAGAAGCTGAACGAGCAGATGGAGGATGGCCAAACGGTGAGGAACTTGCGCGCGCACACACACACACACACACACACTCTCTCTCGCACACACACAGACCCACTCACATTCTCGCACACACACAGACACGCACACATTCACACAGTGGACACAAAAGGGGGTGGGAATATGTGTCGAACAAGCTTGCCCCATCACCTTCCATTAAGCAAAATTTTCCCACAATTTCTGTCTGTGGCTTTTTGCCATGAATAATGCATTTCCCTCTTAATGTAGCTTTGATGTAGCACCTCTTGTTCAAAAGCAGGAACTTTATGAATGTAAGCAGCCCTCTTACATAAACAATTCAGCACTTGATCCACTCTGGAATTATTGTTTCGCCTCAAGGCAAACGCAGGATTGTTTACCTCGCTTCATTGAAGGTCTTTATAGTAGAACAAAAGAATTCTCCCTCCCGTTCGACTGTGCGCTCCAGGGTCTTTTCTAGTGAGTTTTTTTTTTTTAGCTATCGTATATTCATCTTAACCTTGGCTTTTGGAGTTTAGCCTAAATCAACTGAAGTCGTAAACAATGGATTCCAATTTTAATAGCTATTATAGACAATTAGGCATGCTGGCTGTGATGGAGGTGACTTTAAACGTCTCCCTAAAATGACCTCATCCTCAGTCTGAAATACTTCAAACAGACCACGCAAACAAATCTTTGGTTTAGTGGTCAGGCTGAGAGTGACTGACAGCTAATTCCTGTCAACTCCATCAGGCACATGTGTGCATCTCCTTCCCTGATTCATCTGTTTATCCCTTTTTGAGATTAACCATTTTCAGAAGAGCCTGGAAATGTTAAAGGGGTGATGAGGTCACTGGAGTTGGGCTTTATTATAACAGGCACACATACCCACACACACACATACACACACACTCATGCCTACTGTAGGTCACCTTCGTCTCTCCAGATCTGATGTGGTTAACTAGGCATAGTACTGTACCAACCTGGGAAAAAGTATCAACTTCTCAAAGGTCAGGTATAGGCTTTGCAGCTCACCGACTCCCCCTAGTGGTTAGTAATTAATTCATTACCATTTCTCAGCAAAGATCGTCAAAATCATCTCAGAGCACACATTAGCTAGTTTTTCAGTCCTGTGCTTATCAGGGACAACTCAACAAGTTTAGAACATAGGATGGAGACGTGTTTAGACAGCTTGAGGCAAAATCAGTCATGGAAATATCCTGAATGTGTCTGTCTCCTCAAAGCTTGTGCGACTCACGCTGTAATATCCGCCCTTCATTTATTGTGTCTTCTCTCCTCATCTTCCCATCAAAATACACTGGAGGGGAAGAGTTATTGGCCCATATAGACCTAGCTTCTCTTTGGTACAGCTGGGTATCGAGAGAGGCTTACTGTTTTTTGGTGTTGATAATGATGTTTTGAGGCACTGAAAGGTAGTAAAAAGGGTAGTAGAAATAGAAATAAGGGTCGCTAGAATTACTGTTGAAAAATCTCTGATACTTTGCCTTGCTCATAGTAGTGCTGATGTAAGATCCTTGACTTGGTTCCCTTGACCACTTCTGTTTTAATAACCTGAATGGTAAAACTGACTCTGAATCAGCACTTCTGTGCTGAGATGCTGATGAAAGTCAGCCATGGTCTGCATCCCTCAGCCCTTCTACACTGAACATAGAGAGGGATAATGCAATTGAGCAAAGGAAAAAATTGTGACACACACACACACAAACACACAGAGCATTTTACCTGTCCCGCAACAGTATATTTAACCCCTCCCCTTTCTCTCTCATCCAATAGGAAGCAGTGAAGGTGGCAGAGGCCGCAGCAGGTGAGTGGGGTGAGATCAACAACACATTGGCCCTTAGAAATGTTAGAGGTAGAATGGACATTATATGGAATTAAGTTGACATTAGCTTTTTTCAGACAGCATGATGAACTGAAACATAAAATTGACATTATAGAATAGTCAACGTGAGCATTTTCATGCAATTTGACAAGCTCAAAAACATCCACAATATGTAGCAAAGAAAGAGTATAGTATCGCCTGCCACCTGTAACACTGTATAATGTAGTAATTATAACCTCCCTGTACAGACCTATTCTTCTTGGGCTGCCACTACCTGTTGGCCACAGCTGTTCTTCTAATGCTACTCTTGGTTAATTACATCAGTACATATTGATTAGATTTCATTTGTTTAATGTTTGGACCCCTTCCCATGTTTCTGTCTCTGCGAGCAAAGAAACGCACTGGTGTTATTGGACACCAAGAATAGAATAGATTGCCTTTCTAAGCCAGGACTTGGTTGCAGTCTTGCACTTGTGTGTAGATATTATGACAAGATAAAGTTGTCCAAAACAAGCACAGGTGCGTGGATATGCCACATGGTCTTTCTGTCTATCTGAGAGAGCATAGAGGACAGTGGACTCCATAAAAGACAGTGAGAGGTACAGCTTGGTTTGAGTAATTTTGTTTGAATGCATACTTAGCCAATGCTCCACTTAACACTGCATATGTGAATGAAAATCACTGCTACCTGCGAACATTACTGTAAAAACTAACTGTTCCTTTCACAGACGTAGTCCAAGGTGCTGTTGTGCAGAACGGACAAGAGAAAGCCACAGGATCAGGTGGGCACTGAGTCAACCCTCTGTACAGTTAGTGATGTCAGCATCCCTCTTGTCAGCCTGACTCTGAAAACAACTTATTGCCTCTCCACTCTTCCCCTTGTTAAACCCGATCAAAACACCCACTTATGTTAAACCCCGTAAAGACTCTGTAATCCCCTGTAGATATACTCTGTATGCATTGTACATACTGTTATTCAGACATTTGCATTAGAAAGGAAGGAGTGGCACCGGCATGCCTTTACTTCACAGAAAGTTCATATATGCTCTGATGAATATTTAAGCATGTTAAATGAGGATTAGCATATATATGTATGCTAATGACGGATCAAGTGCATAAATTGCGTTTTTAGAAGGCAGTGGGTACATGGACTTGTTGAAGTTGACGTGAGAGTTCTCAAAATGAAATGGTCCTGTCCGCTTGTGTTTGAATCATTGGGGCTATATGGGGAAACGTTCTTGCCCAGACTGCAGAATCTTTTATTCTGTTTCTACACTGTCTGTCTCTTGCTTTCTTCTCGGTGTCTGTAACATCTATTTCACCAGCCTTCACTTCTTTCTCTTATGATTTATCCTTGAAATGTCCTGTTTTTATTATTTTAACATTTCTCTTTCTCTTGCTTCTCTTGTGTTTTAGCTTGATTTTCCTCATGATGGTACAATTAATATCCACTCTTGCCAGGGTTTACAGTCTGTTTTATAACTACTGTAAAAGCCTCCGTTTGCTTAAAATTCTATCCTGTGTGTGTACTGTTCATGGTATGTGGGTACAACAGTCGCTTTATTAGCTTCTACATGGCAGAGATGAGTTACTTGGCTTGTTAACACTACCACAGACTCAGAACTGCTAGAACCTTTTGTTCATTGCATTACAGTCGAACAACTAGCAGTATTGAACTCAGACGTATTGGTAGCAAAGCAACAGGCTATTGCAATCAAATATATATATACAAAATGCCACAAATATTTCTCCTTTACTGACATTGATATTCATTTGATCTTTTATCTTCAGAAACAATTGAAGATGAAGTGAAGAAAAACCTCTCCCCACTACTGGATGGAATGGCCGCTGTCCTGACCAATGGCGCGGCAGAGGGGGAGATAGAGGCCAATCACGATGCCCCGGAAGAGAACGCTCCATCCAGCACCAACGGACCAATCGGAGCCCCTGAGGGCACTGTTACCATGACGTTCCTGGGTTCCTCTGAAGCGGAGCCTGATCAGGTTCCAAATGTCAAGATTAATGAAGAGGAGGAAGGGACGTTGGTGATGCGCGCAGAACGAGTGATCATCACAGAGGAAGGGGACGATGCACCCGAGGATCTAACTCCGCAGGAAGGGCAGCTAGAGGTCAGGCAGCCAGAGGACACCGCTCAGCCAAACTCAGACGGCCCCGAGGAGGGAGGAGAGACTGCGGAGGAGGAGGTGGCGAAAGCGGAAGCAGCTCCAGAAACTTCCACAGAACCAGAGGGACAAAAGGAGAGTGAGAGCGAGGCAGCTGCACCCACCGCAGAGGCAGACAAACCAGCTGGAGAGGGAGAGACAGAGGGAGACGCAAAGACAAGCGAAAATGGAGAGGCAGAGACAAAAGCTGAAGGAGAAGAAGACCGTTCGGAAGCGCCTGCCTCTGCGCAGCCGCAGTCCCCGGCCGATGCTCTAGAGGGCTCCGCAGTGGCTTCAGTGCCAGTCTATTCGGAGGCGCAGCCCTCCTCCCTCACCCCCAGGGCAGAGGCTGAGGGAGAGGGAGAGGCTGCGGCTGCACCGGAGGACGTGGCACCGGAGGGGACGGAGGCGGCCTCCATAGCCCCAGCCCCCGCATCCCTCCCCGGTCAGTTCCAGGAGGTGTCCCTGGCCGACCCCCAGGAAAACCAGAGGACAGAGGCGGGGCCAGGGGAGCAGGAGCCCCTACTGTCGCAGGGCAAAGCCCCCCAGACCCGAGTGGAGCCGGCGGCGGCCAGCGGCCCGGTCAGCGCAGAGACACACACCCCAACCAGGGCCAACCAGGGAGGGGAGATCGCGGCTCCCAAACGTAAAACCTGCCAGTGCTGCTCCGTCATGTGAACGCCACCTCTGACCCTGTGTTCGGTTCCCCTCTCCCTTTCCCGGTCTCTCTTTATCCTTCATTCTGTCTCTCTGTAACACTCTCCTTCCCCTTCTCCTCGTATTGGTCCCGCAACCAAATTTCACACGTGCAGTAACTACTCCCTCTCCCCTCTCGCCCTCTACCCTCCTTCCGCATGTTTGTCTTGAAACTCCCTTATCCCACTCCTGAGTGTTGATACTCCGAAAGGAAGTGAGCTCTCTCCAACAGGGTGAAGGGTGGGGAGGTTGTGGACCGGAGACGTCAGTGTTCAAGTGCCTTGTGGAGCTCCCTACCCAGGAATACAGCTTTAAATTCCCTTCACATAATAAGACCAAAGTTTGAACTTTGATTTGATTTTTCTTGGTCAGCAGACTAAATAACCAGCCAACCAATCTACACCGGGTTAAAGAACACACATGCCCGTTGTCGGCTGGTAGTACACAGTTACTGGAAAAACAGGGACCAAAGATGTATTACTTGCACATCTTGTATCTATAATTGAAAGGACATTTTATGATCTAAATGAGTGTCTTCTTGAGAGTCAACTAAAAAAAAAATGCAAAGATCCAGAAAGGTGATGAGAGGATAATATTGTTTAATTTCAATGATTTAGGAGCTGAATTATTTTATAGATTTGGGTCTTTTGTTAAAGAGAGAAATTTTTAATCCAATCCACGGCCAGAACATTTTTATTTACTCTGTATAGTTACCATACATACAGATATTGTCAGTCCACAGACTACTGTATGAAATGGTCTACCTTATAAACGGCATGATATACACCACTGAATACTGTTTTTTTTTGTGGACCATTGTCACTTTTAAAAGGAAAATTATTTTAGAATAGCTGTAACTATGAATTTTGTATTTTACCAAACGTACTTTTCAAGAGAGGCTCCATAGCTCCTGAGATTCCTCTGTGCATGGATGTACTGTATATAAAATAAGTATCTGGAATTGAGAGTGGCTGCGTTGTTGTACAGAAACATACTTTGTTTTGAGCTTGTCAATTTTGAAACGAGCAACATGGTTTAATGATTAAACTGACATTTGTGAAATATTGCCTGATGTTCTTCCAGCCTTTCTGTTCTGTGTATTTGTCTTGAAATTTGACCTGAAGCATGTTTGCTTTTTTTTCCAGTAACACTAGATCCTGACAGAAGCTTTATCTCTTCAAATGATTATTGTAATAACTCAAGCAGTTAATACAATATGTAAAGAAGTTTGTTTGGTCTTTGCACTGACTCAGATGTTTTCACCATAATAAATTGGCTAATATTGAGAAATAAATAAATGAGAAACAATCTGCAGCTTATTCATAGACCACTAATTAGTCCCCTCATTCTCTTGTAATGTGTCAAATATCAATAATTAAAGGACATAATATGTGCACATCTATAAAACCCTGGGTAACACTTTATTTGAACGGGGGTGAATAAGGCTGACATAACACTGTCACAACTATGTCATGACAACTGACATGAACATTAATTAAACGTTATGAATGTTTACGACTTGTCATTTGTCATTTGCTTGATAATGACACTTTCAATGCAAAGTTGACACTGTTCTACATGTCTCTGTCATGATAACTTGACATTAACCAAAGGCACATAAACATATGTCATGACAGACTTCATTATCAAACACAAATAAACCCTTTGGGTGTATGTGTTAACATTACATTAAACATGCATACATGGTTGTCTTTGACAATGGCTGTCATGAGACCATCATAACTGTGTCATGAGTGTTTTCCCTGACCTCAAGTACAGTGGTAGAATTTGGACATATAAAGTGTTATTACACCCTAAAAACTGCAGGGTTGAAAACAACCCAATCTGGGTAGTTACTACACCTACTTGCAGACCTACTTCAAAATACATTCAAGTTTTGGTAATGCAAGTCATACATACATGCAATAAAAAACACATTTTTAAACACAATGTTGGAAAAGTTTAGAAAAATATTTATTTTTCAAAAAGTAATAAAAATAACAATCATTAATAACAACAATGAATATATATATATATATATATATATTTTAAACACTGCATTTTAAACTCTTTAAAATTAATTACTTTTACAAGTTTTACCAGAGACACTATTAAACTGGAGTCAATAACAATATCAATAGTAACATTAAACAAGCCCATAAAAAGTCCATAACATAATGGCTTGACACCTCAGCTGTGGAGATACTCCACCATGTTTGTTCCAACCTATGATGAAGAGAAAGGAAGAGAGAAAAAGAAAGGATAAGATAATGTAAACATAAAGTAAAAAAAATAGGTGTTAGCAGTTTTCCCAGTTTCATATAACACCCAAAATGTGAGCGTTTTGAACATACTAGCATGCAGAAGTCATGAGAAAATGACCCTAGTGATTAAAAAGAGACTACGTGACTGGGTGCTGGCACTTTACTTGAGTATTTCCATTTTGTGACACTATACTTTTACTCCACTACATTTCAGAGGGAAACATTGTACTTTCTACTCTTACTAAGGTTTTACATGCAAAACATTCAATAAGCTCATAAAATATGTTGCATCTGTTGCATTATTTTAGCGTTAAAACTCCCTAACAGTATGTGGAGCAGTTAGACCTACAATATTAAATTATTAGTTACATGCATCAATAATTGAACACTCTGAAAGTGACCATTCTTCAGAATGAGTACTTCTGAGACTTAAGTACATTTGATACTTAAGTACATTTTAATACTTATACACGTTTACTGAAGACTTACTTTTAATGATTTTTTTAAAGTATTTTTCCATTATGGTATTGCTACTTTTACTTAAGTAAAGATTTGAGTACTTTTTCCACCACTGACCACCAGTATTCAAAACATTCCTTCATTTTGCAATCAGAATCCACAGGTCGATAAAGGACTCTGTTTACTGGTGGTGTTGTGAAACTGATAGAACTGGCACTATAAAACTGGACAAACCTCTTTATCAGCCCCATATTTAGTTAGACACTACAGTGCAACTGAGACTAGACATATATGTATGATGACTTCAGTGTACAGAGACATGTTTGCTCTGTGTACCACCGTTCTTCTCTACTTCATGTCTGTGAGCCATTCAGCTCCTCTGTCCTGTGAAGACCTGCTCAGGCCTTTGGATCAACTGGAACCTGGTCCTATGCAGGGCAGATGGGCTTTAGTTGCAAGCAGCCTGAGCCACCTGCCATCCCTGGAGAGCCTCAAATGTGTAAGCAGTATTACTATTGACGTCTCCGTCTCCAACTCCAACGAAACCTCCAACTTCACCTACACCCAAATCGACCGTGTTGGTGACAAGTGCCAGTATCAGCCATACAGCATGTCAGTAGAAGGCGGCGTCTTGACCTACAATGTGGGGGATCGGATGAACCTCACTGGAACATTGCTCCATACATCCTGCCGAGACTGTCTGGTGTTGCGCTGGGACATGGAGTCGTGGAATGGGGTGTCACTGCATTTGTACTTGGTCAGCAGGAGGAGGGAGGTGGGGACAAAGGAGATGGAGGAGTACAAGGCTCAGCTGGAGTGCCTGAATCTGCCTTCACCTGTCGTCATGGATCCTAGCAAGGAGCTTTGTCCAGAACAGACCCCCAGTGAACCAGCAGCAGCTCAGACTGGGGAGAAAACAGAGGAACAAAAGGCTTGAGAGACTTTGCTATGGTCACATAGTGTGAATAAACTGTATGCCAAAGTCAGTGTGTGCTTTGTGCAGATGGTAAATTATCTTTATCCCTTCATATTTACCTGGAAAACTTAAGTTAACTAGAGGAATGCAGTAAATAATTTTTGGCAATGAGTGATGTCGCCCTCAAATCACCTCTTGACCATTGCCAACAGAGCATGTCCTGTTTCAGTGTCAGTATTGGCAGACATATACCTGATATAATGCAGGAGAGAGGTTGAGCAATCAGTCTTTTTTAATTTGTATTGGAAACACAGACATGTGTTAACGTTTCTGTCATCATCGGTAGTGAATTTTTGGAAAAAGCAAAAGTTTTTCAGATCATTTGAAGCAAATCTGAATTTTATCCAACGCATTGTATCAATCATTGAGTTTATTCATGTCTGACAGCTGAGCAATTTAGACAGGGGGATAATGGCAGAAAGTTTGTGTGTCTCATTAGAGTCATGGAAACATTCACTGCAAACATTGACATTGTATTTGAATTAGATCATTTTGAATTTGTCATGCTCATGTTGAACAGTTGAATAAAAAAATAAACTTGTTGAATAATTGAACCAATTAAACTTTAATTTTAAATGCAGTTCACACACACACACACTTTGATTCAGCCAAACACAAACCATGTGGCACTGTGCCTTGCTCGTCACCTCAAGTTAAAATGGACTGCTGTCTAAAAGGCGTGAACATGTAGCCTACTTAGCTGATAGCTGTTAGCTAGGTAGTGATTAGCTTGTCAGGCAGCTAAATGTTTGGATAATGAAATGATTTCTTCTAAATCATTTTGTGTTTATCCTTAACTCTGGTAATAGTGCATGTAAACATAGCCTAGTTCAGTGATATTCTGCCCAATTGTTGCCCACTGCTAAATGTCCAAATGTGACGATGCTGCAAACAACTAGGCCCACCAGGCTTCAATACGCTGCTTTTAAACACTTCTAGCTGTCTGCAGGTTAGCAAACTGATGTATTGAGCCTTGTATGCACCTAGTTGCAGCATTTAGTTTCCTGGTGAGTAATGTTAACTTTATTACTCCATTCTCCATGGGCTCCTCATCCTCTCATTCAAGCACAAGCAGAGACATTGCTAACTTCTCTTGGTTTTTTACTCCAGGTTAGCTAGCTAATGCTAATTATATTTTTGCATAATAATAAGAATGATGTAACGCTCCTTGCACCCATTGCGCTCTTGCGCTTTCAAGTTACTAGCAACTCTCACAACTGCGCTTTCCATTTGAGCATTAGAAAAACGCTTCCTATGTGATCACGGCTGTTGCAATGGGGCGCTATAAGCTTTAAGGGTGAGTTGTATTTGGGGAGTTGGGAACTGACAGAAGCAGCCGATGTAACAGAGCAATGGATTCTTTAGCAGGAGTAGTGTATGGAAAAGTAACTTGTTACAGAGTAACTAAACCCCAAACCCAAATCTGAGCTGAAGCCTGACACCTAAGGCTGGAAACACACTTCAGTTTTATTGCTCTACACGTACACAAAGGGGTTGCGTTGTGAACGGCATTGTTCACATACTCATCTGTCTCATCTGTGTCATTTTTGTCCGACTGGAGGTTTTTGTGGACAAAACACCAGGCGTTAGTTTTTGAGGACGTGTACAAAGAACACTCTGAGCGACGCAGGATACGTGTGACAGCCATCTTGCAAACGCGTACGCGTAATTGAAGTTACATTCAATTAGAATTTCATTCAGTTTCTAGCAACTTTATTAATTTTAACTGAGGCTCACAAATTCAATTTTTGAATTCATTTATACAACAAATATATATATATATATTTTCAATTATTCAACTTTGCTGGCATTGATCTCTTTCCATACTTTTCATTGCAAGAGTTCAAAACCAAGTGTGCCAAAGAGGTGAGCTTTTTAAACTCCTTTTTTTTTTTTAAGTCATTGCACTCAGATGTTTTCACCACAACAAATTAGTTAACATACGATGAGAAAATGAAAGAGTTGACAGCTATTATTCACAGACCAGTAATTAATACCCTCTTAATGTATCAATTGTCAATAATTAAAGAATATCATTAAAGGAATATGTGCACAACTATAAAACCCTGGTCTCCAAAGTCTTGATCTCACTTTATCGTAACATTTCTGTTAGGAAAAAAGCAAGTGAAGGAATGATAAACAGAATCATAGAGTTCATACCCTGAAGGGAGATGCATGGACACTATTTCATCTCTAGAATCAATGAATTAAAGAAATACTCATGATCTCCATTAACCAGATTATGCATAACTATTGTTTGGATTTATATGTTTTTTTCTGTATGCATAATTATATTCCCAAAATGAGTTTCGGGGATATTATGGATTCACCCCACCCACCGCCACATCCGCAAATTTGCCATAAGGACCCTCAAGGTTTGCCTGGAAAATTTTTGAGATATTTTGAATTATTTGAAAAACACATTTTTACCATTTCCTCCGACACCATTTGACCACCAAAATCGATCATTAGCATCTATGGTCCAAGCTCTTTAAATTTTATTTATAAATTGTTGATATCTACTGTAGTTTTGAAGATATTAACTCTTAAAGTTGTGAAGAAGGCGTGGCCTATAGGCTAAATTGTTATAAATTTGTGATAGATGGTCCAATCATCATGAAACTTAAACAACATGTTCACATATAATGAATGAACATGTGTGCAAAGCCATTCAAATATTGACCAATAGGGGGCGCCACAAGGGCCAGAAAACTGTATCTCCTAATCCAATTGGTGAAATTGCACAAACTTCCGTACACATGCTCTCGGACCATGTCCTTGTCAAAATCTGGTGTTTGGGCATCATTAGTGAAAGTGGGCGTGGTCTATGACATTCTATTATTGCTGCTTTTGCGTTTTATTGTATGTAAAGCACTTTGTAAACATTGTTTTTAGAAAAGTGCTATACAAATAAAGTTATCATTATTATTATTATTATTATTATTTTGGCTTATAACTCAAACAGAATTTCACCAATCGCTATGACACTTGGTAATCATGTTCTAATCCATATGTCGAACATGCACACCAATTTCTATACAGATCCGACCAAAATTTGCCCAGCAGCAGCAATTTGAGTTGATGCTAGTGGCTATATTTAATTAGTTAAATTTATTATTGAGTGTTAAAAAAATAGTTAAGGTACATACCCTTTAAAATTGGGGAGACAATCCCTAGAGGATTATATCCATTTATTTTGGAGTGTTTAGGAGTAATAATAATATAATGAACTTTAGATTAGCCCAGAAGGAAAAATGTTATTTGGCGAAATAAAAATAGTTGGTACATACAACCAATATAATTGGGAAGATTAACAATGGAGTCTTATTTTGTGATTATTGAATGGCTTTTTTTTACATTTGACTTAATGGGAACTTTGAGGATTTGAGAATTTCGGGGATATACCTTTGCTGTCGGCCCCCGACAGCATCCTAGTTATTACAAGCAAATGCAATGAAAACTGGGCAGTGAAAATACTGGTGGTTCAGTTGTAGATGATTACCAGTTTAATCATTGTTTATGTACCCAGTTCATAGAGTTACTAACACTGAACATTTCTGGAAATGATCCTGTTCTCTTTCAATCCAGAACAATGTAAAACACCAGAATAGTGGTTTTATTTACAGTAAATAGTGAACCCACAACAATATCTCAGGTAAGAGAGAGACATTATTAATTAAGACCCACAGTTTTCAAAACATTCTTTCATTTCACAATCAGAGAATCCACAGGTAGAAAAAGGGACTCTGTTCCCTGGTACTGATAGTATTGCGAAACTGTGGAGTTTCCTGACATAACTAACCCTGAACCAACCCCATTCTTAGTGAGACAACAACTGAGGACAAGAAGAGATATCCTCAAAAATTGACCTGCATGCAATACAGGAGACAGTGTATGATGACTTCAGTGTACAGAGACATGTTCACTCTGTGTGCCACCGTTCTCCTCTACTTCATGTCTGTGAGCCATTCAGCTCCTCTGTCCTGTGAACACCTGCTCAGGCCTTTGGATCAACTGGAAGCTGGTCCTATGGAGGGAAGGTGGGCTTTAGTTGCAGGCAGTTTTAGAGACCCAGCGGCCCTGGAGGCCCTCAAACGCAGAGACAGTGTCACAGTTGACTTCTGCAACTCCAGTGAAACTTCCAATTACGCCTACACTCAAATCAACCGTGTTGGTGACAAGTGCCAGTACTTTCCTTTCAACATCTCAATAGAAGGCAGCACCTTCACCTTCGATGTCAGGGATAACATTAACTTCACTGGGACCTTCCTCCATACATCCTGCCCAGACTGTGTGGTGATTCACTTGGAGATTGAGGAGTTGAGGAAGAATAAGTCATTGGACTTGTACCTGATCAGCAGGAGGAGGGAGGTGGAGCCGAAGGAGATGGAGGAGTACAAGGCTCAGCTGGAGTGCCTGAAGCTGCCTCCACCTGTCGTGATGGATCCTACCAAGGAGCTTTGTCCAGAACAGACCCCCAGTGAACCAGCAGCAGCTCAGACTGGGGAGAAAACAGAGGAACAAAAGGCTTGAGAGACTTTGCTACATGATATCCGGTCACATAGTGTGAATACATTGTATGTCAATGTCAGATGGTAAATTATCTTTATCCCTTTATATTTGCCTGGAAATCTTCAGTTAATTACAGTTTTTGGCAACTAGGGATGCCGCCCTCAAATCACCTCTTGACCACTGCCAACACAGCATGGCTTAATGGGATTTGTTTTGTTTGCATGTCCTATTTCTGTGTTGTCATTAAGCAACAGTAAAGCAAGAGCAAAGTTGAGCAATCAGTCTTTGTGTCATTTTGTGTGTGTCACACTCTTCACACAGCCATGTGGCATGTCATTTTTGAACATGACTGCGGCTTTTTGAATTTGTTTTCAATGGTTTGGTCATGGCAGGTGCATGTTTCCTACAATCTGCCTCATGTTTTGGACATGGTGTGTTTTGGATGCTGTCCTAGGCACTCCAAGTTGAACATCTCTCAACATTAGCCGTGCCTCACATTATGTAAATGTCAGACAGAAAAAGAAAAAAGCAGTGCCTGGATGGCATATCCTCTTGTTGTTCAAACACAAGCAGAGCTTTTGCTAGCAATATTGTCCATTTTTATTTTCAACGTTATCCTTTTTTTTTTTACTTCAGGTTAGTTAGCTAATGCTATTAGATAGTTGCATATCAATGAAAATGATTTAATGCTCCTTGCACCCATTGCACTTGTGCTCTCTCTGTTACTAGCAATGCTCACATGAGCTTTGCATTTGAAGATGGAAAAAACGCGTCCTATGAGATCAAAGCCTAAAAAATGGTAAGTAATGACCACAGGCTCACTGCAAAAAATCTCCATCTTAACAAGTCATTTAGTCTATTATTGAGTCCTAAAATTGTAATTTTCTTGAAGTGAGTGAAAAAATCTGCCAGTGGAGTTAGATAATTTCACTTTTTTCCAATGCAAATCAAGTTGTTTCAAGAATTTTATAGAATCAAGTGTAATTTCCTTGATAGTAGTGCAGTGATTTTGCCTTATTCTGACTTGTTTCAAGATACTGACACTAATTTCTACAAAATTCCTAAAACAAGTGAAACTGCATTACAAACAAGTGGAGTTATCTCACCCCATTGGCAGAATTGTTCTCCTGGTTTAAGAAAAATAAGATTTGGAGGCTCAATATGAGACTAAGTGACTTGTTAAGATGGCTGTTTTTTGCAGTGCTGCCTTCCAGCAAACCTGTAGAGATAAGCTAGGAAGTCTGGAAGTAGTCTGCTAGTACTGGGCTGCCTATCAGGCTGTGCTCATTACTTAGCGCTCTTTAGGCTGACTTGAAGCTAGAGCTACCACTACTGGGCTGCACAGAAGACTCAGCACATCAGTCTTCTACCTTGCAGACAGCTAGTATTATTTTAAATTTCGCATTAGTTGGGTAACATATTGCTTAAGTATGTTAAATGTGTTATCACTACAATGAGGGGTAAAACATGGTAATGCTTTAAGAAGAAATTGTGTAAATTAGTATTTTTTCTATATATTTAGCTGCTCAGCAAGCTAGTTATGTCAGGAATCATTCATGTCATAGCTTAACCATTTATTGCAAATAGAGACGGCAATAGAGTTACACTTGGCGGTATGGTTCTTGGGCTCCCTGCTGCAGTAATACATAACAGCATAGTTAAACATAATGATAAATAAGATGCAGGAAGCACAGCGAATAATACTACAATGGGGATTAACTTAGAAATAAAGACCCTCTAGGGTGCATACAAACAGAGCAGAACCAAAGCAGGTGGAGGTTGGTGAGGAAGAGGCTCTTGCAAATAGCAGCAGCAGTAACAGTGGCAGAGCACATGTCAGCGTACAGAGTCAATATGAGTGTGAAGGCTTTTAAATAGACCGCCAAATCAGTGCAGTGAGATGCGATAGGTATGGCAGCAGTCATCTGACAGAGCATAGCATGACTTGAGGCTGATTTATACTCCAGCATCGAAGTGTCGCCATACGCCGTAAAAATGTAACTGCACATAGGGCGACGCAAGACTGCAAGAACTGTGATTGGTCCGCTGAGCCGCTTTTCTTTTTCGCCTTCCTTTGTTACAACAAAAGTAATAAAACTGTACACTGTTGTCTAGTGTTTCAGCGGTCAACACGCAGAACCACCAATGCAGAACTACAAAATGCTCACCACAAGTATGCTACAGTATCACTAAGACGCAGAACTATATTTCAGCCTTTAGTCCTGCCAGAATTAGGTAATTTTGCCATTAGTCACTACCTAGCCAACAGCTGTCAAGTAGCTTAACTTGGCCAAATGTTCAGGCTTTTTAGACAATGGTCAATTTTAGCTTGATTTATCAGGCTGACATGATGTTCCCAACACAATTGATTCATTCAGTAACATAACAAAATTTGCATCTTGTTCAACAAGTGGGGAGAATGAGACTCAAGACACCATGCCACGTGGCTTATGGTTGGCTAAGTGAAGAAGAACATTCAGGGCAAAAAAAGGCCCTTTTACAGAGAGGCATGTCTCTGAGAACTCAATCTGACTTGGAATTGGGAAAACTGAATTTGAAATTAAGGTTAAATTCAAATGTAATAATAATCTCATTCAGTTTCAGGCCACTTTATTCAATTTCAAATTGAGCCATACAAAATACATTTTTGAGTTGATGTATTCATCAAATTCATTTCTTTAATTCAACTGTTCAATATGAGCATGATCAGTTCAAAGTTCTGCAATTCAAATACAATCTGCGGTGGCACCGATCTCTTTCCATACTTTTCATTGCAAGAGTTCACAACCAAGCAGTTAATACACCATGCCAAACAAAGTGATGGTGAGATTTTTATTCTTTCTTTAGTCCTTGCACTGAGTCGTGAGTGAGTGATGTTTTCACCACAACAAGTTAGCTAACATACTATGAGAAAATGAGAAAGCGTCTACAGCTCTCATTCACAGACCGCTAATTAATACCCTCATTCTCTTTTAATGTATCACTTGCCAATAATTAAAGAACATTAAAAAGGGAACGTATGCACATCTATAAAACCCTGGTCTCCAAAGTCTTTATCTCAGCCTGTCACAACATTTCTGTTACACAGGGAAGAGCAAAAGCAGCTGAAGGATTATTCACAGAATCAGAGTTCACACCCTGAAGGGAGATGCCTGTACACTCTTTCATCTCTAGAATCAACAAATTAGAGAAACACTCATGATCTCCATGTTGATTATCAACCAGATTATGCATAACTATTGTATGCATACTTGTTCTGTATATTATTATGAACACAGGCAATGACTCTGAGGAGGTAGACTCTGTTTACTGGTGCAGTGACAGTGGTTCAGTTGTCAGCTTGGCCAAAGTGGGAGGTGATTATTGGAGATTTTATTCCAGTGTAAACAGTGAACATTTCTGTGAATTGTAAATTGTATGTCATTGTCAGATGGTCAGATGTCAGATCTTTAGTTTTGCAATCACAGAATCCACAGGTAGATAAGGGACTCTGTACTCGGGTACTGATATTGCGACACTGCAGTTTTCTGATACAGCTTGCACTATAAAACCGGCTAAACTTCTTTACCAGTCCCATTTTTAGTTAGACACTACAGTGCAACTGGGACTAGATATAAATATCCTCAAAGAATTTACCTGCATAAAATACAACAGACTGTGTGTTACCTCAATATACAGAGTCATGTTCACTCTGTGTGCCACCGTTCTCCTCTCCTTCATGTCTGTGAGCCATTCAGCTCCTCTGTCCTGTGAAGACCTGCTCAGGCCTTTGGATCAACTGGAACCTCCTCATTTGGAGGGCAGCTGGGCTTTAGTTTCAGGCAGCCTGAACCACCCGCCATCCCTGGAGACCCTCAAAAGTAGAGACAGCGCCACCATCCACTTCTCCAACTTCAGTGCAAACTCCACCGCCACCTACACCCGAATTGTCAGTTCTGGTGGCAAGTGCCAGTACAAGACTTACAACATCTCAGTCAAAGGCAGCACCTTTACCTTGGACGTGAGGAATCGGTTCAGTCTAACTGGGACCTTCCTCCATACATCCTGTCCAGACTGTGTGGTGGTTAGATGGGATGGGGAGTTGGAAAGGCAGCGTTCGCACCTGATCAGCAGGAGGAGGGAGGTGGAGCCGAAGGAGATGGAGGAGTACAAGGCTCAGCTGGAGTGCCTGGAGCTGCCTCCACCTGTCGTGATGGATCCTACCAAGGAGCTTTGTCCAGAACAGACCCCCAGTGAACCAGCAGCAGCTCAGACTGGGGAGAAAACAGACGAACAAAAGGCTTGAGAGACTTTGCTATGGTCACATAGTGTGAATAAACTGTATGTCAAAGTCAGTGGGTGATTTATGGTAAATGATCTTTATCCCTTCATATTTACCTGGAAATCTTCAGTTAACTAGAGTAATGCAGTAAATATTTTTTGACAATGAGTGATGCCACCCTGAAATCACCTCTTGACCATTGTTCACACAGCATGGCTTGATGGGATTTATTTTGTTTGCATGTCCTATTTCTGTGTTGTACCTGATGTAATGCAGGAGAGAGGTTGAGCAATCAGTCTTTGTGTCATTTTGTGTTAGAACAGACTAATATTTGTTACCTGTACATTTTTCTGTGTATGGCAATGACTTTTTGTATTCAAATGGAACCATCAGAGAAAAGCTGATATTTTTCAGCTCATTTGAAGCAACATTGCAAATATTAATTTTATCCAATGTGTTGTATCAGTCATTGAGCTTATTCATGCCTCAGAGGGGAATTTAATGTGGTGAGACAGGGGGATAGTGCTGGAATGTTTGTATCCCTCAGAGTCACTGAAAACATTCACTGGACACATATTTGGAAATGTATATGGAAATAAATTAGTGCCAGCATTATATTGGAATTGCGTAAATTTGAATTTGCAATGCTCATATTAACCAGTTGAATTTAAAAAAATTAATTTGTTGAATAAATGAATCCACAAAGCGAATTTGTACAACTCAATTTGTAATTAAATGCGGTTCTGGTACACACCACTCGGACTAACCGAATCAGTAGTCAGTACCTGAATTTTCAGGGAGTGAGTTCGGTTGTAGAACGCGGTTCTCTCCTTAATAACCGAACTGTGTGAACTTAACAGGATTAAGCTCCAATGAGGAGTGACAACCGTATTTAGTTGCGGTGTAGTGGCATTTAGTCCATAGGTGAGAGGCCATCTCTTAGTCAAAGATGCCCTCTAGAGGCCATCTCACGAAGCGACATCTCACTAAGCGTTACCTGACTGACTGCCTGACTGCCTGACCTGAATTTGACCAGTGATCCCTCGGCTGCGCCGTGGGAAAAGTAAATACAGAGCAGTACCGGTGGTTGTACCTGTTTTAGGAGTTTAAACTATTGGCTTGGTTTGGACCTTCGGGCCAATCGCCGTGCTTAAAAACGGAAAACTCCACTCAACCGGGAAGCCGGGACACATTAAACAAAAGTATAATCAAATGACAAGCACATACAGTTTAAACTGAGTCGCGGAGCTGACAGGTTGTGTCGAGAAAGAAGAACCTAGACATTATTTCCTATTGTCAACCCAATGACAACGTTTTATCACTCAAAGTGAGTGATAAAACAATGTGTTCAAGTGAATTTAACCAGAACTATAAAATGCTCGCACTGCTGTAGATACCACAAGTATGCTACAGCATCACTAAGACGCAGAACTATATTTCAGCCTTTAGTCCTGCCAGAATTAGGTATTTTGCCATTAGTCACTACCTAACCAACAGCTGTCAAGTAGCTTAACTTGGCCAAATGTTCAAGCTTTTTAGACAATGGTCAATTTTAGCTTGATTTATCAGGCTGACATGATGTTCCCAACACAATTGATTCATTCAGTAACATAACAAAATTTGCATCTTGTTCAACAAGTGGGGAGAATGAGACTCAAGACACCATGCCACATGGCTTATGGTTGGCTAAGTGAAGAAGAACATTCAGGGCAAAAAAAGGCCCTTTTACAGAGAGGCATGTCTCTGAGAACTCAATCTGACTTGGAATTGGGAAAACTGAATTTGAAATTAAGGTTAAATTCAAATGTAATAATAATCTCATTCAGTTTCAGGCCACTTTATTCAATTTCAAATTGAGCCATACAAAATACATTTTTGAGTTGATGTATTCATCAAATTCATTTCTTTAATTCAACTGTTCAATATGAGCATGATCAGTTCAAAGTTCTGCAATTCAAATACAATCTGCGGTGGCACCGATCTCTTTCCATACTTTTCATTGCAAGAGTTCACAACCAAGCAGTTAATACACCATGCCAAACAAAGTGATGGTGAGATTTTTATTCTTTCTTTAGTCCTTGCACTGAGTCGTGAGTGAGTGATGTTTTCACCACAACAAGTTAGCTAACATACTATGAGAAAATGAGAAAGCGTCTACAGCTCTCATTCACAGACCGCTAATTAATACCTTCATTCTCTTTTAATGTATCACTTGCCAATAATTAAAGAACATTAAAAAGGGAACGTATGCACATCTATAAAACCCTGGTCTCCAAAGTCTTTATCTCAGCCTGTCACAACATTTCTGTTACACAGGGAAGAGCAAAAGCAGCTGAAGGATTATTCACAGAATCAGAGTTCACACCCTGAAGGGAGATGCCTGTACACTCTTTCATCTCTAGAATCAACAAATTAGAGAAATACTCATGATCTCCATGTTGATTATCAACCAGATTATGCATAGCTATTGTATGCATACTTGTTGTGTATATTATTATGAGCACAGGCAATGAGCACGTTTACATGGACTACAATATTCCGATATTAACCTAATTAAGACAATACTCTGAATAAGAAACTGCCATGTAAACAGCATTTTCTGATTACCTTAACCCGAATAAGGTCATAGTCGGAGTAAGCAATAGTCAAATTAAGACATGGAGTATTCCGATTTTAGTCGCATTATTGAAGTGCATTGTAGACATGTATACACCTTAATCGAAATATTGTCTTATTTAGAATAAGGTCAATAATCGGATTGTTGCAGTCCATGTAAACGTAGTCAGTGACTCTGAGGAGGTAGACTCTGTTTACTGGTGCAGTAACAGTGGTTCAGTTGTCAGCTTGGCCAAAGTGGGAGATGATTATTGGAGATTTTATTCCAGTGTAAACAGTGAACATTTCTGGGAATTGTCTTTTTCTGTTTCAACTCAGAAGAAGAAAAAACTAAACCAAAATAGTGTTTGTATTTCCATGTTATTTACAATATGTAACAGTGAACCAAGTGAGTCAAGTAAACAAGTAAAGCTCCAATATAAATGATCAAGACCCACAGTGTTCAAAACATTCTTTAGTTTTGCACTCACAGAATCCACAGGTAGATAAGGGACTCTGTACTCGGGTACTAATATTGCGACACTGCAGTTTTCTGATACAGCTTGCACTATAAAACCGGCCAAACTTCTTTACCAGTTCCATTTTTAGTTAGACACTACAGTGCAACTGAGACTAGATATAAATATCCTCAAAAATTGACCTGCATACAATACAGCAGACAGTGTATGATGACTTCAGTCTACAGAGTCATGTTCACTCTGTGTGCCACCGTTCTCCTCTCCTTCGTGTCTGTGAGCCATTCAGCTCCTCTGTCCTGTGAAGACCTGCTCAGGCCGTTGGATCAACTGGAACCTCATCATTTGGAGGGAAGATGGGCTTTAGTTGCAGGCAGCCATAAAGACCTGGAAGTCCTGGAGGCCCTCAAACTTAAAGACAGTGCCACCATCCACTTTTCCAACTCCAGTGAAACCTCCACCACCACCTACACCCGAATCGCCAGTTTTGGTGGCAAGTGCCATTATCAGAGTTACAACATCTCAATCGAAGGCAGTACCTTCACCTTCATCGTGGGGAATCAGTTCAATCTCACCGGGACCTTCCTCCATACATCCTGTCCAGACTGTATAATGATTCGCTGGGATGTGGAGTTGGAGAGTCAGCGGTCATACCTGGTCAGCAGGAGAAGGGAGGTGGGGACAGAGGAGATGGAGGAGTACAAGGCTCAGCTGGAGTGCCTGAAGCTGCCTTCACCTGTTGTGATGGATCCTACCAAGGAGCTTTGTCCAGAACAGACCCCCAGTGAACCAGCAGCAGCTCAGACTGGGGAGAAAACAGAGGAACAAAAGGCTTGAGAGACTTTGCTACGGTCACATAGGAAAACTATATGGAAATAAATTAGTGACAGCATTGTATTCAAATTGCATAAATTTGAATTTGTCATGCTCAAATTAACCAGCTGAATTTGTTGAATAAATGAATCTTAACTTGAAATTCATTGAGATTGCTTACAAATGATTGTGTTAAAACTTTGTAGCTAATGGCTAACTAGCTTGCTAGGCAGCTAAATGTCTGAATAATTTACATGATCTCTTTCAAATAATTTTGTTTTTTATCCCTCAATGTTGTGATTATGCATGTAAACATACTTCTGTTCTGTGATAGTCTACCCAACCACCTAAATATCCAAGTATGAGCATGCTGCAAACAACTATTGGGCTGTCAGGTTGTAATACACTGATTTAATCAATTCTGGCTGTCTGCAGGGTAGTAAACTGACGTACTGAGGCTCCTGTGCAGCCTAGTAACTATCTCAAGACAGGATGTGAGCACCAGCACGTGTTTTTTAACACGGCTGCAGGTTTTTTCAGTTGTTTTCAATGTTTTGGTCATGGCAGGTGTACGTGCGTTGCGTTTTGGGGTAGCCTACATATACGGTTCCCAGTGAGTAATGTTAACATTAACTACAGTACTCCCTACAGAATGGGCCCCTCATTATTTATGCGCAAGCAGACCTATTGTTAACTTTCTCTTGTCCATTTCTGTTTTCAACAATGTTATGCTGTTTTTTACTTCAGGGTTAGCCAGCTAATGGTAATTAGATATTTGCAGGGGTGTGCTAGTGGCTCAGCGGTTTAAGGCACATATCACATAGACGCAATGTCCTAAGTTGGAATCCAGCCTAGGACCATTGTTGCATGTCATCCCCAGCTTTCTTCTCTTTATACTGTGACGCAAAAAAATTGATATTTCCATAGCAACAAGGATGATGTAGCGCTCTTTACACCCATTGCACTTCTGCTCTGTCTGTTATGAGCAATGCTCACAGATCCACTTTGCGTTTGAGCATGAGAAAGCATTTTTTCATTTAACTGCTCAAGTTGAGAATGACTAATTCAGTTTTATGCAATTCAAATACAATCTACGCTGGCACTGATCTCGTTCCATACTTCTCTTTAAAAGAGTTCATAACCAAGCGGTTAGCACAGTATGCCAAACAAAGTGGAGATGAGAATTCTTTTATTCTTTTTTTTAGTCCTTGCACTGAGTCAGATGTTTTCACCACAACAAATTAGTGAACATGAATGTGAAAATTAGAATGAGTCCACAACTCTTATTCATAGGGCACTAATTAATACCCTCATTCTCTTTACTTGTCAACAATTAAAGAATGTGTACATCGCTTTGGATAAAAGCGTCTGCCAAATGGGACATTGTAAATTGTAAAGAATATTATTCAAGGTATATGTGGACATCTATAACCGGCCTTTGATTTCTGTTACACAGGAAAGAGCAAAAGCCACTGTTGGATTTAGAGTTCATACCCAGAAGTGAGATGCATGTACACTCTTTCATCTCTAGAATCAACAAATTACAGAAATACTCATGATCTCCATGGTGATAATGAACCAGATTATGTATCCATACTTGTTCTGTACGTGTAATTACTATAAGCACAGGCGATGACTGAGGAGGTAGACTCTGTTTAGTGGCAGTGAAGATACTGGTGGTTCAGTTGTCGGCTTGGCCAAAGTTGGGAGATGATTAACAGTTTAGTCATTGTTTATGTCCCCAGTTTGTGGAGTTATTCCAGTACAAGCAATGAACATTCCCAGAAATTGTCCTTTTCTGTTTCAATCAAGAACAAAGAAAAATACCAGAATAATGGTTTTATTTGAATTTTATTAACAATATGTGACTAACATTGAACGCACAACAATATCCCAGGAGAGAGCTAACATGTAAAGCTCCAATAAATAAAGACCCACAGTATTTAAAACATTTAATTTCACAATCACAGAATCCACAGGTAGATAAGAGACTCTGTACTCGGGTACTGATAGCATTGCTACACTGCAGTTTTCTGATACAACTTGCACTACACTACAGTGCAACTGAGACTATATAAATATGGCAGGCAGCCATCTGCCATCCCTGGAGGCCCTAAAACTTAGATACAGCATTACCATGGTCTTCTCCAACTCCAGTGAAACCTCCACCATCTCCTACACCCAAATCAACCGTTTTGGTGACAAGTGCCAGAACCTGCCCTATAACATCTCAATAGAAGGCAGCACCTTCACCTTTGATGTGGGGCATCGGTTCAGTCTCACCGGGACCTTCCTCCATACGTCACAGCATCACTAAAATGCAGAACTATATTTCAGCCTTTAGTCCTGCCAGAATTAGGTATTTTGCCATTAGTCACTACCTAGCCAATAGTTGTCAAGTAGCCTAACTTGGCCAAATGTTCAGGCTTTTAGACAACAGTCAATTTTAGCTTGATTTATCAGGCTGACATGATGTTCCCAACACAATTGATTCATTCAGTAACATAACAAAATTTGCATTTTGTTCAACAAGTGGGGAGAATGAGACTCATTTGGCTGAGGAGATGAGCAAGACACCATGCCACATGGCTTATGGTTGGCTAAGCGAAGAAGAACATTCAGGGAAAAAAAGTCCCTTTTACAGGGAGGCATGTCTCTGAGAACTCAATCTGACTTGGAATTGGGAAAACTGAATTTGAAATTAAGGTTAAATTCAAATGTAATAATAATCTCATAGTATAGTTTCATTTCTTTAATTCAACTGTTCAATATGAGCATGATCATTTCAAAGTTCTGCAATTCAAATACAATCTGCGGTGGCACCGATCTCTTTCCATACTTTTCATTGCAAGAGTTCACAACCAAGCAGTTAATACAGCATGCCAAACAAAGTGATGGTGAGATTTTTATTCTTTCTTTAGTCCTTGCACTGAGTCGTGAGTGAGTGATGTTTTCACCACCACAAGTTAGCTAACATACTATGAGAAAATGAGAAAGCGTCTACAGCTCTCATTCACAGACTGCTAATTAATACCCTCATTCTCTTTTAATGTATCACTTGCCAATAATTAAAGAACATTAAAAAGGGAACATATGCACATCTATAAAACCCTGGTCTCCAAAGTCTTTATCTCAGCCTGTCACAACATTTCTGTTACACAGGGAAGAGCAAAAGCAGCTGAAGGATTATTCACAGAATCAGAGTTCACACCCTGAAGGGAGATGCCTGTACACTCTTTCATCTCTAGAATCAACAAATTAGAGAAATACTCATGATCTCCATGTTGATTATCAACCAGATTATGTAAGGGATAATGCCCTTCGAGGTGTCCATTATCAGAAATTAATGGACGACGGGGAGGCTGTTTCCGCAGTCCATTAATTTCTGATAATGGACACCTCAAAGGGCATTATCCCGCTTATACCATGGTCACTTGCCAAAGAAAAAAAAATAAGACCATTAATTTATATTTTAATGCGCTTTGTGATCAAAATCAAAAGTTTTTCCACAAGCCATAACCCAGTTTCCCTGGCAACACCTGAGGGTTTGACTAATACCTGGAACAATCATTGCCGTCCCATAAGGGTCTTATGCAATGGAAACGTTGTTCACTACTCCAGTAAATAGGACGAATCTTAGCTACGACTTGGCAGCGGGAGATATTTCTAGTCCGCTCAGCTCATAGAACCCTTTGGCTCAGCTATGAGCCAGAAAGCTAACGTTATGCTAGCAACATTCAAAGTCAATAACATTGCGTACGGTTGACAAACAGTAAATATAATTTGACAGTATGTTTAACAACAAGACTAGCTAGCTAGCCAGCCATGTCATTGTCCCCAAATCAATATCAAGATTTTCACGAACAAATGAGATAGGCCATGTGTTACTGTCGGCTGCAGCCTGAAGTAGCGAGTTGAATAGCGAATGGGATGTGAGATGATCGCTTACCGTATGTGATACAAAGCATCAGTAAGTTCAGAGGGGCAGTGTACTTCTTGCAGCTTGTGTGTTACAGTCGCCATCCTGTGGCGTTCAGAGGATGAGGACTATGCTATGGTTACTCATTTTAGATACTACGTAGCCAGCGCATTAATTTAGAACGGCGAACAGACAGTTTCACTGGAACTACTTAGTAGGTGTACATTATCAGGAATTAATGGACACCCTGCAGCCAATCAGAATCGAGTATTCACCCAGACCATGGTATAAGCATAACTATTGTATACTTGTTCTGTATATTATTATGAACACAGGCAATGACTCTGAG
Organism: Centroberyx affinis; assembly: GCF_046629955.1. Taxonomy (NCBI): domain Eukaryota; kingdom Metazoa; phylum Chordata; class Actinopteri; order Beryciformes; family Berycidae; genus Centroberyx; species Centroberyx affinis. Next base: position 76,320 of record NW_027280578.1, read on the forward strand.
GAGGTAGACTCTGTTTACTGGTGCAGTGACAGTGGTTCAGTTGTCAGCTTGGCCAAAGTGGGTGATGATTATTGGAGATTTTATTCCAGTGTAAACAGTGAACATTTCTGTGAATTGTCTTTTTCTGTTTCAACTCAGAAGAAGAAAAAACTAAACTGTGTTTTTTTCCGGCAGATACAAAAGGCGAGGAGCGCTGCGGTGGGTCCTCAGTGTCGGAAGGATAGGTGCTCTTTGGAAGTGAGTGTCAATGCCGTAAGAAAAAAAGAAAAATTGGGAAAAAACCTCAGTGTGACATGAACAATAATCAAAAGGGAATCCCAAAAAGAAAAAGTCCATGGCACTCCATCTATTTCCAAAAGTTAAAAATCTTTTATTGGTTACATGGCTGGGAATATCAGAAACATAGAACCAACATGTTGCGGCCTCCTGGCCTTCATCAGGTGTTTTTTTCCATTTTAGTTACAATATGTTAACAGTGAACCCACAAAAATATCCCACGCATAGAGTCAACAAGTAAAGCTCCAATATAAATAATCAAGACCCACAGTATTCAAAACATTCTTTAGTTTTGCAATCACAGAATCCACAGGGGGACTCTGTCCCCTGGTACTGATAGTATTACAAAACTGTGGAGTTTTCCGACATAACTTTTACTATAAAATTGGACAAAACCCTGAAACAACCCCATTCTTTGTGAGACAACAACTGAGACTAGAGACACAAGAAGAGCTATCCTCAAAAACTGACCTGCACACAGTACAGCAGACAGTGTATAATGACTTCAGTGTACAGAGACATGTTCACTCTGTGTGCCACCGTTCTCCTCTCCTTCATGTCTGTGAGCCATTCAGCTCCTCTGTCCTGTGAAGACCTGCTCAGGCCTTTGGATCAACTGGAACCTCATCATTTGGAGGGAAGATGGGCTTTAGTTGCAGGCAGCATGAACCACTCACCATCCCTTGAGGTCTTCAAAAGTAGAGACAGTGCTGCCATCCACTTCTCCAACTCCAGTGCAAACTCCACCGCCACCTCCTACACCCGAACCATTCGTTCTGGTAGCACGTGCCAGTATCGGCTCATTAATATCTCAGTAGAAGGCAGCACCTTCATCTTCGAATCGAGAAATCACTTCAACCTCAGCTGGACCTTCCTCCATACGTCCTGTCCAGACTGTATAATGATTCGCTGGAATGTGGAGTTGGAGAGGCAGAGTTCGTACCTGTTCAGCAGGAGGAGGGAGGTGGGGCCAGAGGAGATGGAGGAGTACAAGGCTCAGCTGGAGTGCCTGAAGCTGCCTCCACCTGTCGTGATGGATCCTACCAAGGAGCTTTGTCCAGAACAGACCCCCAGTGAACCAGCAGCAGCTCAGACTGGGGAGAAAACAGACGAACAAAAGGCTTGAGAGACTTTGCTATGGTCACATAGTGTGAATAAACTGTATGTCAAAGTCAGTGGGTGATTTATGGTAAATGATCTTTATCCCTTCATATTTACCTGGAAATCTTCAGTTAACTAGAGTAATGCAGTAAATATTTTTTGGCAATGAGTGATGCCGCCCTGAAATCACCTCTTGACCATTGTTCACACAGCATGGCTTGATGGGATTTATTTTGTTTGCATGTCCTATTTCTGTGTTGTACCTGATGTAATGCAGGAGAGAGGTTGAGCAATCAGTCTTTGTGTCATTTTGTGTTAGAACAGACTAATATTTGTTACCTGTACATTTTTCTGTATATGGCAATGATTTTTTATATTGAAATGGAACCATCAGAGAAAAGCTGATATTCTTCAGCTCATTTGAAGCAACACTGTAAATATTAATTTTATCCAATGTGTTGTATCAGTCATTGAGCTTATTCATGCCTCAGAGGGGAATTTAATGTGGTGAGACAGGGGGATAGTGCTGGAATGTTTGTATCCCTCAGAGTCACTGGAAACATTCACTGGACACATAATTGGAAATGTATATGGAAATAAATTAGTGCCAGCATTATACTGGAATTGCATAAATTAGAATTTGTCATGCTCATATTAACCAGTTGAATTTAAAAAAAAACATGAATTTGTTGAATAAACGAATCCACAAATTTAATTTGTATGTCTCAATTTGTAATTAAATGTGATTGCTTACAAATGATTGTAATTATTATTGAATTTAACTTTAAAACTTTGTAGTTAATGGCTAACTAGCTCGCCAGGCAGCTAAATGTTTGAATAATTTACATGATGTCATCCAAATTATTTTGTGTTTTATCCCTCAATGTTGTGATTATGCATGTAAACATACTTCTGTTCTGTGATATTCTACCCAACTACCTAAATATCCAAGTATGAGCATGCAGCAAACAACTATTGGGCTGTCAGGTTGTAATACACTGATTTAATCAATTCTGGCTGTCTGCAGGGTAGTAAACTGACGTACTGAGGCTCCTGTGCAGCCTAGTAACTATCTCAAGACAGGATGTGAGCACCAGCACGTGTTTTTTAACACGGCTGCAGGTTTTTTCAGTTGTTTTCAATGTTTTGGTCATGGCAGGTGTACGTGCGTTGCGTTTTGGGGTAGCCTACATATACGGTTCCCAGTGAGTAATGTTAACATTAACTACAGTACTCCCTACAGAATGGGCCCCTCATTATTTATGCGCAAGCAGAAAAGGACCCTTGTTGCATGTCATCCCCAGCTTTCTTCTCTTTATACTGTGACTGTCCAATAAAGCAGAAACACAAACAAAAAAAAATAAAAAATTAAATGGATATTTCCGTAGCAACAAGGATGATGTAGCGCTCTTTACACCCATTGCACTTCTGCTCTGTCTGTTATGAGCAATGCTCACAGATCCACTTTGCGTTTGAGCATGAGAAAGCATTTTTTCATTTAACTGCTCAAGTTGAGAATGACTAATTCAGTTTTATGCAATTCAAATACAATCTACGCTGGCACTGATCTCTTTCCATACTTTTCTTTAAAACAGTTCATAACCAAGCAGTTAACACAGTATGCCAAACAAAGTGGAGATGAGAATTCTTTTATCCTTGTTTTTTTTAGTCCTTGCACTCAGGACCACAACACCACAACAAATTAGTGAA